>NC_057729.1:18701452-18750861 GCF_004010195.1 Chiloscyllium plagiosum | reverse complement strand
TCCCCTTCCAATTTAGGTGCAATCCGTCCTTCTTGTACAGGTCACTTCTACCCCAAAAGAGATTCCAATGATCCAAAAATGTGAATCTTTCTCCCATACACCAGCTCCTCAGCCATGCATTCATCTGCTCTATCCTCCTATTCCTGCCCTCACTAGCTCGTAGCACTGGGAGTAATCCAGATATTACTACCCTTGAGGACATCCTTTTTAAATTTCTGCCTAACTCTCTGTGCTCTCCCTTCAGAATCTCAACCTTTTCCCTTCCAATGTCGTTGGTACAAATGTGGACAATGACTTCCTGCTGGCCCCTCTCACTTGTGAGAACATTCTGCACCCTCTCTGAGACATCCTTGATCCTGGCACCAGGGAAACAACACCATTCTGCTTTTTCTCTTCTGGCCACAGAAACGTCTGTCTGTACCTCTACCGAATCCCCTAACACAATTAATCTCTTGGAAGCCGACATACCCCTCGTTGCATTAGAGCCAGTCTCAATACCAGAAACTTGGTTGTTCGTGCTACGTTCCCCTGAGAATCCATCACCCCCTACATTTTCCAAAATCATACCTGTTTGAAATGGGTATATCTACAAAAGACTCCTGCCCTCGGTGCCGACCTCTCTCACCCTTCCTGGAGTTAACCCATCTATGTGACTGTATCTGAGACTTTCCCCCTTCCTATAACTGCCATCCATCACATACTGTTGCTGTTGCAAATTCCTCATCGCTTCTGTCCATCTCTCCAACCGATCCACTCGATCTGATAAGATTAGCATACAATAGCATTTATGGCAGATAGAATCTGCAGTAACCCTTAAACTCCCACATCTGACAAGTAGTACATAGCACTGCAATGGCCATTTTTGCTCCTTCACAATTTACAGACCCAGAAAATAACACCATCTTATTCCTCTACAAACACTGCCCCAGGTTAAATTAATAGCTATGGCTTATATTTTAAGTTTAATCAAGAGACTGATCTCCAAAAAATATATAATCAAGAAAGAATCCACTATACACTACTGCAGCCTCTCTCGGACAGACTTAAAACAACAATTAAGTTATCTGATTCTGTGCTATGACCGTCCCCCAACAGTTCCTCCAAGATTAGTTGTGAATGTCACTGTTAGTTAATTTTTCCAGATGCACTCTGATGTCCAGCGATACCCGAATTCAAACAGCAAATGCAGTAACCGTGCAGGTGTTTTCTCTCTCTCTCCTGAACTGTCCTCACCATGTGCTTCCTTTGTCTGCTCTGCTCCCTTTTAAACTGTTGTTTTGACTTTTTTTCCCCAAAGTTCCAAAACAATGCAACAGCATCTACAACAGTAATTGCTGCTCCTGGAATTCGAGGAAATCACCTCCAACACCTAAAATACCTTAAAAAGAAAGGAGCAGCTCTTACAGCCAAAAATGTTTCCCGTCCTCCATCTTGGATTACCCAGAATCCCTTTATAACATGGAGTAATAGGATAGGGGAATGGGTCTGGATGGGTTAAGCTTCGGAGGGTCAGTGTGGACTTGTTGGGCCAAATGGCCTATTCCACAGTGTAGGGATTCTGTGAAACAGACACTTTTGCTGTCCAGCAACAGGTCATTAATGGTGACTCAACTTGTAGCACCAATATTACGCGGTCAAGATCAACTAACTTTACGCAGATAAGATCCTTCTTGAAGCTCTGCTCAGCACTGCATCATCTATTAACTTACCCAAAATGCTCAGTACTGGAAAAACTATAATCCCAATTGAAGAGGCACCTATTGGACAAGCTTTCTTTCACAAGTATCCATAAAACTCTGTACCAAGATACATGCTATAAAATTTGGAGTGAATCAGATATCAGAAACAAAAGTTTAAAAAAGTTAGCAGGTTCAAGTTAAATTTGAATTGTTACAAAGTGGTAACAAATTCTTAAATGCTTTACCTTGAAAGCCATTCTACAAGTTGAGTTTTACAAGGGATGCTGTTTGTGTTTACAACTATTAGCCACTTGCCTGGAATTTAACGTGAAAGGAAGACAACATGCTTTTAAAATGGAAGAAACTTAAAATTAAAACAACAAACAGATCTGCTTAATTACTGCCAGTTAATTCTGTTAGGAAATGCCTGAAGGTACCGTCAGTAACACCAAATAAATGCCCAGACATTTAATGGTTAAGGTATTTTATTCTCTCGCAATGTGAAATGCCTATAGACCTTCTAAGTTATTTCTTCACCTTTCTTTTCTACAAATACCACCTGATGAACAAAGCCTCAGTTTTGCTAGCAGTTTTGGAACTTTAAGTAGAAGCGTAAGTTGTTAAAAGAGTGACCAAGCTGTAGCAAGTAGCATCCACAGACAGACAGTTTCATCCTCGGTGAGAAACATAATACACAATTTATACTGAAGATTGCTTTATGACAGCAAAGCAATTTTGGTCAAAAGGTCACACATCAATAAAAGACCACAAAGGCAAATGACAAGATAATCGTCAATATCCATGGAATTTTACTCTAGTATGAGAGAAATAACGAAGTAACTTTAACCAACCAAACTACTAAAGAGTAGTTTGTTACAGACCAAAGGCATCATGAATTATTGCGGTTTGGGGGCAGGGGAGGGATTGGTGAGACGGGAAACTGAAAAAGACAAAAGAAGTTCAGTTAAAAAAAAAATGAATTAAATTTTTTTAATTCAACCCCCCCCCCCCCCAACCATGCATGACAGCTTCCATATTTTTCTCTTGCATAAAAGTTCAAATGAATTTTTGCAGAGTGAGGCTTATAGTAAATTTACCCTTTAGGGGGCAGCAGACACATTATGAATAGTTGAATTTCAAAAAAATTTAGCTACTGGAGTCGAGACAAGTTAACTCAAACAAAAAATAATCCATGGGCTTTTATTTACTCATGCAGTTGGGAAAGCAGTTGTGTTCACTCTCAGGGTTAACAAATCTTTCAATTGAGAATGACCAACATAATTGTAATTCATTCTTGATGGCGTCTCACATTCCTGCAGTGGTCTGATTGAAGATGGGCTGCTCCTCATGTTCCACTTGCAGAGAAAGTGGCCACAAATTCCAAGGGTCATCCAGATTTTTCACAGAAGGCTGAAATTTGGGACTTCACTACTTGGATCTCAGGAAGGATGTACAGCCCTGGAGTATGTCCAGAGGAGGTTCATAAGAATTGTCCCAGGAATGAAAAGTTTAATATAGGAGGAACGTTTGAAGTCTCAGGTGTATATTTGATAGAATTTAGAAGGATGAAAGGTGGGGGGAAAGAGGGAGAAATCTAATTAAAACTTCCAGAATACAGAATGGCCTGAAGAGAGGTGGTGTTGGGAAGATGTTTCTATTGGTGGGAGAGACTAGGACCTGAGGGCGTAGCCTTAGAGTAAAAGGGAAGACCTTTTAGAATGGAGAAAGGAGAAAAACTTCTTCAGCCAGAGAGTGGTCAATCCGTGCAATTCACTGCCACAGAAGGCTGTGGAGACCAGGTCATTGAGTATACTTAAGACAGAGATAGGTAGGTTCTTGACTTTGTCAATGGGATCAAGGTTTAAGGGGAGAAAGCAAGAGAATGGAGTGGAGAAACATATTAGCCATGATTGAATGGATGGGCTGAATGACCTAATTTCTGCTCCTATGTTTTATGGTCTTATGGATCAGTTACTATGCTGTGAATTATAATGATTGCAGTCAACCAGTATATGGACCTGAGAAATGGCACTGGCATCAAGTTATGGAGTGTGTTCCAGTAGGAACTATGGAATTTCTGGCTGGATGTGTGGAGTTTGAAGTCTTGTCTTAGCTTTTTGAAAAATAAATTGTCAGTTGGTGGCGTTCTTTGTAGTGCAAAGTAAATGGTTGTGCAAGACTTAATATTTGAGTTATGTTAAGCTCTGACATCACAGACACAGACTCTGGAAGTGAATCAGTTTACTGGATTCTGGCATGTCTCCTAATACAGGCACATGGATCTTATCTACCTCTTGTTAGTAACATTTAACAAACCCAAGAGTTAATGTAACCTTTATATTGTTGTTATTGTTATGTATCACAAAACTTTGTTTCTTCTGCTGAAACTTATTCATGGCCCATCCTTCACCACACAGGCTACTAAACAGCCCCTTAAGGTTTGGTTGCAGCACTCCATTCCAACCACAAGTCACTTGTGGTTGATATCCCAGCTTCATGCTTAATAGAATAAATGTGATCAAAGGTAATGCATAATCAGCTCATACTACTTTGTTTTTTGAGGCAGCTTCAGCAGGTCCAATATGCACTTGCACGGGAAGTCACAAGTTGGGTTGGTCTCAATGTCTCCGAAATAATCCTCAGGAATTCCTCTATAAGGGTACTAATATATTTATGTGGCAGTTCCAAGGGTGAACAACAGTGCTATACTGTTGTTAGGTACACAAGGGAAAGGAAAGCATTTGCATAAAGTGTATTGGCTCTCCTGTCCCAGATATAACCACCTAGTGGCCAGTCCAAAAAAAAAAGCTAATTCCTGGATTTTAAAGATATTTGGCATAAGAAATATTATCTTTGTAGAATTTGAAGAAACACTGTTCTTTTATGCACTTGGTCAAAAAAAGGGTCAGTTCAAACACCAGCTTGGCTTTGGTGCTTTCTCCATATCCCCAACAGCTGGATGTAATAACACATTGACATTGCTGCACATTACCAGTTTTGGCTGCTTGCATATCTCCATTACCACTCCTGTGCCTTCTGTTGCTTAAATCCTAACTCTCGAACATTTTCCCCGTATCTTACTGCCTTTCTATTGTTCTCTTTAAAACACAAAATTTCTTCACCCAAGCTTTTGGTCACCTACCCCAATATGTGCAATTTGGTGTCACATTTTATTTGATAACACACCTATGAAACAGCAACTTCCTGGTAAGATGATGATTATATTATTAATAATAAGTCACATAACTGAATGATCTGTGTGATGAAAAATGGAAACATCCACAGACATTACTATCTATTTATATATTTGGCCAAAAGTCAATGTGAAAAATGAAGAAACCTACAAATAAGCATAACAGTTTTTGGGGAGGTGAGATTCTAAGTGTGGAAACTAAAGTCTACAATACAGTGGAAGAAGCGAGATTGATTGACAATCACACAAATTAACTACTTAGAAATGTGTTGGCAGACTCTGTACAGTCTCAAGGAGAAGATTGAAGCACAGAGAAAAACAACAGTAGGCTTTGCTGTGGTAACTCCCAGTTGAAAAGCCTGCCAAGACAGTGTCAGTTGGCAAAAATAGTGTAATGTTATCAAAGACCTGTAAATTGGTAAGAGAGAATGACAGAAGGAAAGTAGCCTTTAAAGAAGACCAATCGACTCAGAAATGTACAACCACAAGGAAGATGTGATAAAGAAAACCCGACAGACAGACCTATGTATAGCAGGCATTAAAATAACCCATTGAGTTTTCAAAAATCATTTAAGGGTATTTTATTCTGCAATATTCTTCCCAAGGCAGATATTCTTTCAGCAAAGATTATGGATTCTAAAATGAATGCTCCAAGAAGATTTGACTAAAAAGTTAGCGTCTCATGCATTTTAGATCATGAAAATACACTTTTGACTTTTCATATGATAAATATCTATAAACAGGTTATGCCTGCAGAGTGACTGAATGTTCCTTGAACTTCAGCTTATCTGGGAAGTTTTGCAATTTTTTTTCAAAGCTCTGCTTACAAACATTCAAAATCCATGTAGAATCTGAATGTAGTAAAGCCTCACAATTTTATCCAGCCTGGAAACGTACAACCCAATTTCACCTTTTTTCCTTTAAAACATATCAAAAGAAACTTAAATAATGAAACCGCTTTAAAAACAAGTTGAAAATGCTCTCAATTATACAAGGCAAAAGTGAGAACTGCAGATGCTGGAAACCAGAGTTTAGATTAGAGTGGTGCTGGAAAAGCACAGCAGGTCAGGCAGCATCCGAGGAGCAGGAAAATAGACGTTTTGGGCAAAAGCCCTTCATCAGGAATACAGCTCAATTATGGCCTTCATCCCCTCCCCCACTCACCTATTGTACTCTAGGCTACTTTCTCCCCACCCCCACCCTCCTCTAGCTTATCCCTCCACCGTTCAGGCTCTCTGCCTTTATTCCTGATGAAGGGCTTTTACCCAAAACGTTGACTTTACTGCTCCTCGGATGCTGCCTGAACTGCTGTGCTCGTCCAGCACCACTAATCCAGAATCTGGTTTCCAGCATCTGCAGTCCTTGCTTTTACCTATACAGCTCAATTATACAAGTCAACCATTGTGTAAGAAAGAAACTGTTAAAACACTTCAGAAATTTATGCTTCACAGCACAGATACACTGCTAAAAAACATCTTCTATTCACTGAGTGTGTGACAAAACCAGTGAAAAGTAATTTCAAAAGGAAGAACATTTATATATCACCTTTCACAACTTTAATGAACCAAACATTTCAGAGACAATGAGTGCTTTTGAAGTATGGTCACTGGGACAGTGTTGGAAATATAACAGCCATTTTGTATACATCAAGGTTCCATGACAGCAATGAAATAACAGATAAAATAATTGGGTTTTCTGCTTAAAAGCTAAAATATCGGCAGGAGACCCTTGGACAACTCCCTTTCACTTTTTCAAAACAGTGCCATGGAATACTTTACATTTACCAAAAACAACACAGCTGGGGCTTCGGTGTAAATTTACACATGGCAATGCAGCCATAAAAGTTAATTATATGCTCAGGTCTACTGAATAGGGTTTGAGCAATTTTAGCCAAAGTGAATAGAATCTCCTGCATGCTTGTCTGGAGAAGATGTCTCTGCCCAGTAATGATTTTGTTGAATTCACGTATAAAAACCTAAAATAGTTTTTTTTTTATTAGGAGAAGTTTTGATTAGAACAGTTTCTCCACCTCAATTGTGTCCAAGATGAAGTAAATATAATATTAGAGGATCACAGTGGTTATTAAAATGTCCAGATCTGCACTGCAAGCACAACTAAGTTATTCAAACACAGTTGGCTGGAGAGCTGGGGATGAGGATGAGGATGAGGACGAGGACGAGGACAAGGATGGAGGATGGAGGACGGAGGAGGAAGGAGAGTCAGGGAGAAGCAATTATGAAAACGTTCTCCCAATCTAGTTTTCAACCAACATGCATCCATGTGCACTTCAGCCAGACATAGTGCATAGTGATCAGAGATGACAATCCCTTGTAGATTTCCTTTGCTATGGTGCAGGGATGGAAGCAAACCTCCCCAGGCTAGAACTGCTGAAAAAGGTATTTTCTATGTGGCCCCTCAATATATCTGAACCTCAAAAGCTCTAAGAGTGAAAGGAAAACATATCTCCTCAGCAATACAAAAAGCAAAAAAGCGTTCCACTTTTGTTTTACATCAACTTAACTAATATAGTAATTTGCAGCAATTACTATGTCATTGATTAGAGAGCTTCAAGTGAACAATTGGGAAACGAAGATGACTAGCTACCTGGTTTCTTACTGTTACAACACTGAAGGATCAACTTACCATCCTACATTGAAAAAGATACAAGTGCATTTAGGTTCATTTTATCTAAATTTTGTTTAAAAAAAAAAGACACACAGTGGTATGATTAAATTACCACAAGTCGTCACAACTAGGATTACATAATCGGTATTTTACTCCAAAATGCATACCAAGTTTTTTTTGAGAAAATAAATTTATTCAGAAAGGAGAAGTGTGTCAGTGATTAAAATCTGCAGGTGACGTAATGCAGAGTACCACCTGTTGTGTA
Source organism: Chiloscyllium plagiosum (assembly GCF_004010195.1). NCBI lineage: Eukaryota > Metazoa > Chordata > Chondrichthyes > Orectolobiformes > Hemiscylliidae > Chiloscyllium > Chiloscyllium plagiosum. The sequence continues at coordinate 18,743,099 of NC_057729.1, read as the reverse complement.
CGATGCCCAGTATTAACATCGGATTTGAACACGATTTCACTCATTTAACTGTCAATGATTGGGAAAATTAATTATCTGCATGCACACGTGCGGAGCAAAACAAGTTTGAAATTATAACACCATCAGGCCACCTAGGAAGCAGTTCTAATTCCATATGTTCAGATTCCTCATAAACCTCCAATATTATTTAGCTAAACAATTCTTTATGAAAAGAAACAGATGTCCAGTAGCAACACAAAATTCCAGAAACATCACAGGATCCTCACTTACTACATTAGTATTCCAAATGTAACCATTTTTAGGCCTGTATTTCCTACACTGCAGTAATGATCATTCTTTTAAAACCCTTCCCTGGCCGAGAAGTATTTGGTTCATTGACGTGGTGAAAGGCACTAAAGTAGTATCGTTCTTTGAGACTACTTGTCACACTCCTGTAAATAAAGAAGCCATTGAGTGAAGAGAGATTTTGACCCTTTCTGAAGATGTACCTTTACTGTGAAACAGATTTCTGAACAGTTGTAACCAGCCAAGACACTGTGCGCTAAGTACTGCTGTCAGGATTGACTGGCACTGCACAAGTTATTGGGGGGGGGTGATGAATTTTTTTTTAAAAATCAGATCAATTACACCTTTGCCATGAAGAAATGGATGTCCTATGGAATGCGCATGTAATTTATATTGGTTGTGGAGATCTTCTCAGCTTTTGTACTTCATTTCAATGGCAACACTGTGGCTAAGTCAGATTCCATTCACAGGTTTTATAAAATACAGACAGATCTGCACACATTTCCTATATTTCCTTTTGTTTGGATAACTCTGGTCTATCGAGAGAAAGTGAGGGCTGCAGATGCTGGAGATCAGAGCTGAAAACGTGTTGCTGGAAAAGCGCAGCAGGTCAGGCAGCATCCAAGGAACAGGAGAATCGACGTTTCGGGCATAAGCCCTTCTTGCCCGAAACGTCAATTCTCCTGTTCCTTGGATGCTGCCTGACCTGCTGCGCTTTTCCAGCAACACATTTTCAGCTCTAACTCTGGTCTATAACAAACAAAAGGAATTATGGAGACTATAGCATGGTCAATGTTCAGAGACTAATTGATCATGAAACACACGATCTCAAAGGTGTTTGGGGAGAGTGGCACACACCAGGATGTAAGTGTCATTAAGATGAAACTAGTGTAGATTTGAAATGAAAAGACACTGAAGATTTGAAGTAGAAACAAAGTTCTGGAGATGCTGACAGCATCTATAGAGAGAGAAAGAATGTCAATATATAGAGTCCAATAGGACTCTTCTTTGAAGACACTGAACTCTCAAGTGGTAACTTGTTTTTCTCTCTCCATGGCTGCTGCCAGGACTGCTGAGGTTTTTCAGGTTTAAGGCAATAGAGGTATTTATTCACCCCTTACAAAGTCAAAAAAAAAATTAGCGAAGAACTTCACAGGAAAAATTAATTCCTTCTTTGTACACACAATAGATTGATTTACTGTCACATGTATTGAGATACAGTGGGGAAAAAAAAAAGTGTTGTTTTGCGTGCTATGCAGGCAGATCGTACCATACAAGGTCCTTCGTGGTAGCAGAACACAGTGCAGAATAGTGTTACAGATGCAGAGAATGTGTAGACAGCACGAGAGCAGAATGGGAGAGATCAAAATTAATATTTGAAAGGCTCGTTCAAAACATCTGACAACAAAGGGGAGGAAGCTATTCTTGAATCTATTTATACATTCTTTCAAACTTTTATATCTTCTGCCCATTGGAAGAGGGTGAGAGTATATCCATGGTGGGAGGGGTCTTTGATAACATTGGTTGCTTTCTCAAGGCAGCAGGAAGTATAGTTGAAGTCAATGAATGGAAGGCTGGTCTTCTTGATGGACTGGACTGAGTTCACTACACTGTAGTTTCTTGCGGGTCTTGGGAAGGACCATTGCCATCTCACACAATGATGCACAGATAGGATGCTTTCTACGGTGTTCATATAAAGACTGGAAAGAGTCCTTGTGGACCTGCCAAATTTCCTTTGCTTTCTGGAGGAAAGAGAAATGGTGGTGTGCTTTCTTAACCATTGCATCGACAAGTGGGGGGACAAACTGTTCTCTTTCTGGAACCTGACACTCTTGGCCATCTCCACCTCAGCTGCATTGATGCAGACAGGGGCATGCCCTCCACTTTGCTTCCTGAAGCCAATGACCAGCTCCTTCATTTTGCTGATATTGGATAGATTGAGTGCTTCGTGGTATGGTCTAAAGGCACCAATCTCTTTCCTGTACTGACTCGGTGTTTGAGATCCTATCTACAATGGTGGTGTTATCAGCAAACTGGTTATTGGAATTGGGGTGGAATTTCACCACACAATCATGGAGCATATAGAGTATAGTAGGTGGCTGAGTATGCAGTCTTGTGGGACACCAGTGTTGAGGATCATGGTGGAGGTGAAGTTGCTGCCTATTCTTACTGACTGCACTCTATGGGTCAGCAAGTTGAGGATCCAGTTACAGAGGGGGAAACCGAGACCCAGGCTCAGAGTTTAGAGATAGGTTTGTTTGGAATTGCAGTGTTGAAAGCAGAACTATAGCCAAAAAGTAGGAGCCTAATGTAGATATCCTTGTTATACAGATGTTCCAGGCTTGAGTGTAGGGCCAGGGAAGTGATACCGGCTATGGATCTGTTGCTAGATGAATTCCAAAAGGATCAAGGCAATTTGTAGGCTGGAGTTGACATGAGTCTCATGTAACCTCTTAAAACACTACATAATTACAGACTTTATAGCTACTGGGTGGTAGTCATTGAGATATACAGTCTGCATGATTGTTATGCTATCTAATGTCCAGCTATAAAAATGATACGTTTTTAAAGGAAATGAATGGGAAAATAGCATTATTTGGATTAGAAATCCAACTCATTTAATTTTGTAATGAGGTCAGAGGGTGTAAATTTAACCAGAAGCAATGGATTTTATATGCACATTGGGCATTTTTTGCAAGGTAGTCATCAGGTAGAAAACATAGTACGTATTTACATAGAGTTGCATTATTAAAGAAAAATGGATTAGTGGTGCTGGAAGAGCACAGCAGTTCAGGCAGCATCCAAGGAGCTTTGAAATCGACGTTTCGTACAAAAGCCCTTCATCAGGAATAAAGGCAGTGAGCCTGAAGAGAGGGACTCCCTGAAATTCTTGGAGAGAGAGGAGGAAAACTTCTTCAAGGCAGGCATCCTTGCAAGAGGATTCACAGTAGGGTTAAAATCAACGAGGTAAAAACAATGACTGCAGATGCTGGAAACCAGATTAGTGGTGCTGGAAGAGCACAGCAGTTGAGGCAGCAGCCAAGGAGCTTCGAAAGAAAAAGGCTTGCTAACAAACTGAATAGCCCAGTGACCAGGATAATAAACTATCTATGCAATAGATATGCTTGTCTGTCAATGCCAGCTGGAGTGGGCAAGCTTTTTAATTAAAAAATGTATACCTTAAAAGAACCTCAGACCACACTACAACAGATACCATAATAGCATAACTATCCAATTCCACTTTGCTATTGTATATGAATTCACTTTTAGGACTGAGAAATACCGTGTAGATATCATTCTCCTGCTTCTTTACAACACTGGACTACACTGAAGTATTTCATTGGCTTTAAACTGTTTCGGGATGTGCCAAAGCCATGAAGAAGGTGCACCTTCTTGCTTGTTTCATGTGCTGGAGATCAGTCTTAGTTTTGACAGAGACAATATATTGTTGGTATATTTTAATACGTTTGCTTATTTACATCTTTGCTGCTCAGAGCATAAAGACAGCTTTTGAAGAATTTATTATGCAGAGCCAAATACTGTTACACAAAAACTCTGCAAAGGGCTCAGTGACCTTGTCCAACATGTTAAAGATGATTCTAAAATTTTACCTTGCTCTGAGGCAGCAACACCACTTGATCTCAGCACCTTTACTTGAGATCTAGCTGCAGAGATAGAGACAGAGAGACAGGAAGAGCTTGCTAAGCAATAGCTCTAACTCAAATCGTCCAGATATCACTTCAGAAATAAAAAATTCACTTGCCTTTTGCAATATTGCGTCAATGCTTATGGTCTTGACTTACAAAAAAAAATGAAGTGTTGGAAGATTCATGGAACTGAAAATGCCCTCAAGGTATGGGAAGGAAGATTCGAAGAGAAAAAAAAACACCCAGAAAGAAGGACTTTTTAAAAAAAAATACTTCCCTACTATAAAAGAATGAAGGTTACACAGATGTACGATGAGTGCAAAAGCCACAGTTCACAGAATACAGTCAAATGTGCTCAACAAATTGCCCAATTATACTTCAATGAGAAGCCTGCCAATCAGACAAGAGATATATTTCAGCCATTGCAATAATAATTACCTCCCTGCTCCCCTCCTTCACCCCCCCCCATCCCCAACAAAAAGTTTTCCCAGTCTATCAGAGAACAATGCCATAAGAGCAGCCAGAACATCACCATATACTCCACACAGACACCAAAGTTAACAAAATCAAATCCTTTTTCTTTTAGCCTCCTGTAATAAGTTATTCAGGCTTCACAGTTCTTCAATGTGTACACTTCACAGACAGACAGTCCAAAGGAAACAAGGCAAACATGGTAAACCAGTTAAGAGGCTGAGAAGAAACAGTTGTCTTTGTCTCATTAGTGAGGCTCTGTGAACTTCCTACACAGATCATAATCAGTATTCCTACCCACACTGGAGGCTGTTGGCCTGGTCCTTATTGGCTTCAATTTCTCAGATAAAAAGTCAAATAAATGAAAGCAATTTATTGATTTGGAAACTGTTAAGCAGAACATTTAGACAGACATATAAATGGCCTTGTACAGTATGCATCAAACCAGCACACAGAACAGCAGCAAGTTTCACAATGGAAACTAACCTACCATAAAAAAAAGGGCTCAAGTTTTTAACATAATTAAAATCTAGAGTTTGGGAATAGTGGCCTTCTCCTCAAAAGAGTCTGCACTGGGAAGCCAGATAAAAAGATAAAGTCATATAGTTCAACAACTTCCCAAAACTCCTTGCATTACTCCAAGCCTGAAATACACCAAGTTCAAGTCCAAATATCCTAAAACTGAAATATTTTTATATGGTGCTAGATAACTAAGTCTCAGCAACACTGCAGTTAGGTATACATACATTTCATTAACCAAGTACCAGTATGATTTCAATAAAATCACAATGTTTTTTTTATTTACAAGACAACCATTAAAAATAGCCAAATTAGATTGAAGTGAGCTAGATTCAAAGAACACTTCTTGTTGTTGTAAAGCAGTTTTTCTTTTTATGGATTAGAGTAGCAGACACTACACTGACTAGGTGTTTCATGCTCCACTTCACAAAGAGGTCAAACACCCTCTAATAATACAGGTTGGTTTCAGAAACTTAAGGACATGCCTAGCTTTAGACAATTAAGCAACAGTGAAGCTCTCCAACAATAAAAAAGTTGTACAATTTTAACTATTAAAACCGAGAACAAATTAGCCCAGGCCACGGTGTGAAAAGCTATACTCAGACGTATTAAAGGAAGAGTTCTCTTCAAACTTCACTTGATTGTTTTTTTTCATTATTCTTTTATCTGGATTCTAGAATTTCAAGAATGTAATCTCCAAGCATCCTGTAATCCAATAAATGTTGGGAATGCACCAAGCTCAGCAGGGAATTGAGACTCAACTGTTGCCAAATGGTATTAAGACAAAAAGAAAGCATTAAGCGATTCCAACAGGGCAATGCAAAGATAAGGGTTACATTCAACTTCAACTCACAGAACAATTAACGAGATGTTCAAATTAACAGTTTTAATACCCTTTCAACAGCATAAACCTTCATCTAAAACGCAAACAAAATACCCTGAAGAAAGGAAATAAAGATAAAAAGGAATACTTAAAAATGTGTGTACATATATCAGATTTCACAAACTTTCAAATGAACAAGTTAGATAATTTTTAAAAAGTTAGGACATTGGCAGTATTTCTTTAAGTGATGTAAGCATAATATTAACATTCAATAATATACAATAACCCTTCGAGAATGGTTTGAAAAATTGTCAAACTCAGTTAGGGCTCAAGCAAACCTTTCTGCCAAGTACAGTATTAGGATCATATCTAAATCTCTGACAAGGGAATAGGTCATATTTTAATGGTGAAACTAGCATCATTTTCCTCCTATTGAACAAGTTTATTTCCCAACAACTCACCCCCAAATATTTCCATTTACAACCTAAATTTTACACAAGAATACCTGACCTAGTATAAGCACGTGACCTTAATCTCCTGGTTAAAATGCAAGCATATAATTCAATCTCCCTTAATCTAGCCAGACTGTGCAACAGTTTCTTCCCACAAGCCATCAGGCTCCTTAATACAGTATGCTCAGACTCTTTCCCATCTGGAATTCTTTACAGGACTTCAAATGGCAGCTAGAAAAATGTCTATTATTTATTATTCTTCTATTACACTAACTTGTGTGTTTTGCACTTCTTATGCACTTTATGCTGTGTACGATTTTGTAGTTTGTACTGTACATGTAGCACCCTCAGTCCTGGAGGGACACTGGTCTCTCTTTCTTTTACTGTATCAGTTGTATATAGCAAAAATGACAAGTAAAAGCTCCTGTACTTGGTAAACTGACCTTTTCTTCAAAAGCAATAAAGGTAAAAATGTTAAAGACTTTAAATGACAATTAGTGCAAGAAGCAACTCAAGTGAAACATTTCCGTTAAATGAAGGAAAGTTCGGTGTCTAATCACCACTTTGGGCATAGACACCCAAGAAATGCTCTCTATTGCTTACATTCCAAATACACTACAACTTTTTGTTTATGTCTAAAATCCTCCCATTATATACAGTAGGAAAGAAACTGCCCTTGCCAGAGTCAAAGCAAGTAGAATTTAAGTGGGGCAATATAAAATTTACACACTACGCAAACAAAAAGATGGCAATTGTTAAAAATTACATCAACTTTTGTGTAAAATCATAAAGGTTAAAAATGGTGGAATTACATTGATACATAGCATGTCCAATCCCTGTAAACAGAACAGATTGGACCACCTGCTGGGGGCAGAATGCTGAAATCTTTCAAGATAAACATCTGGTTTCTTGGTGTGCTGCTTACACAATAACTGCAACTAGAAGTATTAACACAGGAGGGCACCCAAGTCAAGCAAATTGTGCTAAATGTTCACAGGTAAAGAGGTACTGACACAGACACAAAATTCAAAAGTTTAACAATGGCTTAATTTCCAGTTTAGGACAACATTCAAATTTCTGAGACTTGGTTAGAGCCATTTAACAAATCACTAGCCTTTCATCCATGGCACAAAACCTAGCCTTGATTGATCAGGCAGAAGTATTGTTTATTAAAAAGGTGATGATGTGAAGCAAACTTTGACAAGTTCCAGTTTGGTTCCTAGTAGTGTGAACATAAACTACAGTACAAACGAGCTCAAACTGACAATCTTAACTCAACAGGTTATAGCATGACTGGTGTGGAAATAAGTTCTTCCCACACAAACAAACAAAAATTGCTGGAGAAATTACACAGGTCTGGCAGCATTTGAGGGAAGATAGGGAGAAAGTGAGGACTGCAGATGCTGGAGATCACAGTCAAATAAGCTCATTGGAGCTTATCCTCGAAAAATCAACTCTCCTGCTTCTCAGATGCTGCCTGACCGGGTGTGCTTTTCTAGCGCCACACTTTTTGACTCTGAAGGAAGACAGCAGAGTTAACATGGAGTTCTGATGAAGCATCACAGAACTCAGGATCAGCTCTTACATGATGATATATCATCAAAAGCAAGGGCAGCTGTATCTAACTTGGGTGTACTCCATGCCGACAACAAGTGCCTCAAATGGCAAATCTTCCATTCTCCCACAACATTCTTCATTTTGATAAACTCAAATTTTAATAGTTTGGGAGAGATCAAGAAAAGGAGAAATTGGGAAATCATGCCTATGAGAAACCATTGACATTTAGAAGTCAAGTTGCTCGTAGATAAAGGTGTACACAGTGCAAACACCAACAGGATATTATAAAGACTCACTATATAATGGATAATACATAAAAGCTGTCACTTGGATATTTTACCACCCACCTGAGATGACATTGTAGATATCACTTTCATTGGGTTGAATCGGGTGGACTGGCTAGAAACTTAGAGTAGATGCAATGAAGTAATAAGTAAGGAAAAAGAAAGAAAAACTTTCAAGACCAAATAACTATTCCACTTCACGTACAGCATTCCTACACCAACAGGCAATGAAGCACAGTCCTCTACCATATCCCATAACATTAAAATTTCCCTTGGCTAATCCAACTAGCCTACACATCCTTGAACACTACAGACAACTTCAATACAGCCAATCCCACATCTTTGGTCTGTGGGAGGAAAGAGACCCACATGGACACAGGGAGAATGTTTGTGTGGAGTTTGCATAGTTGCCTGAGACTGGCATCGAATCAGAATCCCTGGCACTGTGAGGCAGCAGTGCTAATCACTGAGCCATCATGCCATCCAAAAGTCAAATAAAATACTTGGGCTCAAGGTGTGTCAAGTTTGCATTTTTTCATATTATGGTTACAAGTACAAATATATGCCACGAGTGATGCAAACAATTCAACAATTTGCATTTATATTGTTCCTTTAAAACACTAAGATCTCAGAGCACATCATAGCAGTTTTATCAAAAACAGCAATCAACACCAAACCAAGCCATATAAGGAGAAAGCTAGACAGGTAACACCTAATGTAAATAATTAGTTTGGTTTTAAAAACAGTGTCTTAAAAATGAGAGATTTAGAGAGGGAATTTCAGACATAAAAGAGTCAAAAGGCAGCAAACTTGGCATGGGTGACATGGTGGCTCAGTGGTTAGCATTGCTGCCTCACAGCTCCAGGGACCTGGGTTCAATTCCAGCTTCGGGTGACTGTCAGTGCAGAGTTTGCACATTCTCCCCGTGTTGGTGTGGTTCCCTCGGGGTGGTCTGGTTTTTTCCCCACAATGCAAAGATGTGCGGGTTAGGTGAATTGGCCAAGCTAAATTGCTCGCAATGTTCCGGTATGCCTGGAGTAATGGGGAATGGGTTTGGGTGGACTTGTTGGGCCGAAGGGCCTGTTTCCGTGCTGTAGGAATTCTAATAGTAATGTTGATTAAAAACTGATTATATAAGGCCAGAACCACAAGAACACAATTGTTGGCTGTGTGGTGCTGGTATATTGTCTATAACATTTGCAAGGCATATGAAGATTAACACCATTTAGGCATTTGACAGTATGAATAATCACTGAAAAACTGGAGAGAGAGAGTTAGGATACAAATTTTGGGTAAGCTCAAGTTTATGGAGGGTAAGATGCTCAAGTTTCACAACACATAGGTTACAGTGATTTCTTCCTCGATTAGCAAAGAGCAGGTAAGCATTGACTCTAGTTGCAGCGTGGTTTCACAACTGCTTTCAGCAGTTCACTCAACTTACCGTTCTTTTTGAATTAGTACCAAAAGGACAGTCAAGGGTAAGACACAACTAGATGAGCTGAACACAAATACTGTAAAATGCAAGCAGGTTTCACCCATATTTCCAGCAGAACCAGTGAATGGTGATAGTATTAAAACGTTAAGTTCTTCCTCCCTAGACTTCGATCCAAATGTACTACTCATTGATGAAAGCACCATTAAGCCTTCGGATGTGTATGGTGCTGTTTATGAAATACATCATGCTGTTGAAGCTACTTGTACACTGTCAGCTAGTTCTGCTCACATTTGAGGCATGGGTCTCGCACAGTCAACAACAAACAAAGTAAATTTACCAAGTTGCTAAGGCTGACAGCAGCAAAACAGCTTTCTCCAGCAACCAACTTAAGCAAACCCAACAAGTTTAGAGGGTTGTTTTTTTACTGTTATAGAAGTATAGGGCTTAACTGAATGTAAAACAGTTCAAATGATTTATGAAATAACCTACTGAAGGAATTATCAGAATACTTGTACAAGAGCTTACAAAAATCACATATTTAGTATCACCAGGATTCCAAAACAATGGCTAATACATTGTGTTAAAAGTTACATAGTCAAAAGACATTTATGGTATTCTGAATTAATGATGCAAGAAAATACCTTTTCCATGCAGTATGCAAGACAACATGAAAATGTTTTCTTATTGATTCTAACCTTGGTTTTTTATTTTTAAAAAACACAATTTAAAGCAGTTTGTATGCCTGATCACAAAGGATTTTAAGTTTAAGCATCTTGAAAAATTATTTGCATGAGTAAATTTTTAATATTGATGTAAGACTATAGTGTAGCTTAGAAAATTAATTAGTTCTTAAAAGCTGATGAGAGCACATCTACTGACATTTTCTCAAGAAAGCGGTGACTCAAGATAGCTGCTGAATAACTTAAAGATCTAGAAAAAGGAGGCTTTCGAAAGAAAATGTTAAACAATGAAATTTTCAAAATTTCCCCAGGAAAAAGGTATTAGACAGGAAATTTAACTCAGGAACTAATGAACTGTACATTCCTGGTGAGCACCTCCAATAGACTCAAGTTGGTACACAGGCTATTCCAAGTCATGCTTAACACAACCATGGTGTTAACAGTAAACTAAACAACGCAAAACCCTGCTGCCAAGGTCAATTGCTTGGGAGCCCTAATTGTTAGCTTGACATCAACTTGCCACCCAGCAGGCCCAAGGAGGCAAAGGTTACATCAGCAGTTTCATGAAGACGTTGGTGCTCTTGTAGGAATCTGCTATACAGTATGACATTAAAAAAAACATGCATAAGACGATTTGCTGAATCTCTTTCTTCAACAAAAAAAATCCGTTAAGCTAACAAATACCAGCACTGGTTAGCTAATTCAAATCATCTGGCTTTTTACTAATCTACGATTCCAACAGATTTCAGAGTTTGGCAGAACTAAAATTAAAATCCAAATTAAATAGATATTCTTTGAAAGAAAATCTCTCAAGATCCTCTTCTGGGAATTGTCATTGGTAACAATTTATAGGCTTGGCACAAACCAATTAGTTTTATAAGCCATTGCAAAAAACTTTTTCACTGTTTCAGATCTGCATGGTGATTTTGTATTGGAAGACTTCACACAGGAAACAATTGAGTTTGGTTTGAGGGATTAGGGACAGTTTTATTCTACACATCTTAAATTAAACTAATATGGATGAGCAAACAATCAAAACATCATGCAACGTCTGCCCTAACGCCATGTGGACTGAATAACATAATATTTTAAACTTAATGGTGACATCTCTTTGCAGCTTTCAAAATATTTCTTCAAAAAAAACATATCAAAATTTAATAGTTTTCATGAAGTATTATCAGAATAAATTTATGAAAAACATTAGTCAATTCACAGTATTTAAAACAGCAATGCTCAACATTTGATTTACTTAAAATCTCTAAGGTTGCAGACTGCAAAGATTTTTCAGCCAAACTGATGGACCATACATGAAGACAGGCAAATAAAAACCATCCATCCTTAACAGGAATTGCAAGAATGACAATGTCTAGGATTAAAATTGAGAGAGTTAGGATGTGAATGGGAAGTGAAGGAAAACACACATCTGTTCTTGGAAGACATTTCCTGCCAGTTACAGACTGGAATGAAAGTTGACAAGCTCAATACAAATCTTCCAACAATCAACCTAGATTGATTTGATTTTAAATATATTTTCCTAAGAAAAATTTTAAAAAGGTGACAATTTTCTCCTCTTTTCTTTCCCCATCCTGGAGGGAGGTCATGTATCCAATCAATCTAATTATTATAAAGGTTGATAACAAAAAAGGCAGCTTTAGTGTTTTTTGTAAACAATTGTTTAGAGTCAAGACAAAACAATACTAAACTCCAGATAAAAACACACAGCTTTTAGTTGATTAGTGCCACTGAAAGTCCCACAACCCCATAATCTTTTAGAGAAAAAAACATTTAAGTTTCACATTTCCAAGCATCTCTTTATTGCACCACAGCTGGTTGGATACAAAAGAATGAAAGGCTGTACGAGAAGCAAAGTCTACAATTACTGTGCATTTACCAAAAAGTATTCCCCCCTCCCCAGTTAAATCAACTCCTAACAGCCACTTGTACTGTAGATTGTGGAAGGAAAATGACTTCAAGTAATCTGTGCTTTTCATATCTCCTGATAAGGTAAACTAGCTGATGGGGAAAATATTATCATCTTTTTAAGTTAGTATAGGTTTCTGGGAAAGCTGTGATTATCACCAATACTAAAATTAATTTGGATCTACTAGAGCCTCCCAACAACCCTTCTCACTTCAGATTTGGAAAGCTATTTATCTTTTATATATTACTTTAAGTTTGAAGACTTTGAATACTTCAAAGCAGAATTTTCTTTACCCCAACTTGAATATAGTTTTTGTTCCAAAAATCTAAATTCCTTCATGTAGAAGCTAACACTGCCCATTTTAAAACATGCCTGATAGAGCAAACAAATTTGGTTCAGTGGTTAGCAAAGTCCAGCTTCAGGAGACTATCTGTATGGAGTTTCACATTCTCCCTGTGCCTGCAGAGATTGCCTCCCAAGATCCAAAGATGTGCAGGCCAGGTGAATTGGCCATGCTAAATTGCCCATAGCATTCTGGGATGTGTAGGACAGGTGCAATAATTCCTGAAGAAGGGCTTATGCCCGAAACGTCGATTCTCCTGTTCCCTGGATGCTGCCTGACCTGCTGCGCTTCTCCAGCAACACATTTTCAGCTCTGATCTCCAGCATCTGCAGACCTCACTTTCTCCGCAATAATCAGGGGTAAATGTGGAGTAGGGAGAGAATGGGTCTGGATGGGTTACTCTTCAGAAGGTCATTGTGGACTTGTTGGGCCAGTTTCCATACTGTAGGGATTCTAAGTAAGTTATGTCATACCAAGTAATGATAACAGTTGTCTAATTCTACTCATTGTCACCTTTTTTGGTTACTCTGGTGCAGCTAATTTCCCTTCAGGTGAGGGAAGGGATACATTGCAAACAGCATTGTTTTCTGGGGTGGGACTTCAAAATGTTGCTCTATACACATCACTTGCATAATCCTGAGAAGTCGTCAAATATATGCAAGGAAATCAGCAGTTTAAAAAAATACCACAATGATCCCTGCAAATTCAAAGTTTCAATGAAAAGGACAACAGGCTGACTTTTGTTAATTCCTTCCCTAAGGAAAAAAAGCAAAATAATTCACTACATACCTAAAATGAAGCAAGGAAAATCAACCTGACAAAATTGGAGTCAAGTATTTATATAGTCTATAGATAGGGATAACCCACTACATATCCGAACAGAAATCAGTTAAAAACGTGATAAAATTTTATGGATTGAGCAACTAGGGAATCGATATTTATGTATACTGGATGAAAAGGAATCTTATTTTCTAGAAATAAGAATGAATATTCTCCAACTTTAAACCTAAAGATATATATGCCAGCACAAACTGGGTGTAAAAATGAATTTTTGACTAAAATGTAGCCAGTATGCAAATCATCTTCCCCTTGTGTGGTGTTCAACAGATTAGCCTCAGCAATATTAAAATTAAGATCCCTACACAAGACAACAATATCTTTGAATCATTTCCACTTGTATCTTTGTTCTGAGAAGGACAATGGACAGTAACAAGTAACTCACAAAGACTCTAGGGGCATTTGAGTTTCTATTCATTTGGTGGTAATCACAATAATGATATTACAGTTCTTCTTGTGTACAGAATTGTGAGAAATTGCACTGTTTGGTCTTGAGGTAGCTGGATAAAGCACAATTTTCAGGTTAACAATGAAACAGCAATTATCACTGTACAGTCTTGGATAATTCTCTGATCCAAACAATGGTATCTGGTGTCGGAAAACATCCTCTTAGTCAAGAAGGAAAATTAAGTCCCAAACTCACTTTGCAGCAATGAAATATTATTATGGTATAGTTACTGTTCTAATGTAAAAGTTAAATTTTGTAAATTGTCCAAATTTACAAGCACTAAATCATTAAGAAATGTTTTGAAGTAATATAGACTAGAATGCTCATTTTGAACAGATATGGAATGATCCAAAAACAATTTGCATAAAATATTGTAACATCACTCCAGATGTTTCTTCCCCTTCCCCCATTGTGAAGAGTAAGGTGACCTTGGACATGCCAGCTTTGAGATTTCCTAATTAAAAATGTTATGCACTAAACAAGACTGGGATGCAGGTAGGTTTTTCTCAAAAATCTTCTTTACACAGCTACATTCATCTCAATTTCCCTTTTTGAGAGAGGAAAAAAAAAGGAATCAATTGGTGGATGCCTCACCAAAACATTACTTTATTTGCGTGTAGTGTTTTGTTACTTTCAACCTATAACTGCACCAGACTACAGTGCATTTTGTCAATATCTTGTTATTGACTTTTAACATTACATATAAATTTACCAAATCAGACTAGCTCAAATTGATGCTCAGCCAACTGAGAAAATTTCCTTCAAAGTAGCAAGCGGAATAAACTGAATGGTCATTCAAAATGTCATCAAGAGTGATGCTGAAATGCTCAACAATTTTAAAACAACCCCTCCACCACAGCTCTACAAAACCCTAATTTAACACAAGGGACAGACTGATTTACAGATACAGTGCACAATCTTGTCTGACACTGCAATACATCTTTGTACTGAGATTCACAACAGGTAGGTTATTTAGTTTTTAAAGTGTTCGGTTATTTTGCATTGGCTATATAAAAAATGCAAATGGTAATCGGCATGTAAAGTGGAAGCAAAGTAAGCAGCATAATACTGTCAAAAGGAAAACATTGGTGCCTAATTTGCAAGTTTCTGGGCTTATCAATTTCTATTTGTTCAAATTACTGAAGTGACAGCAGTGTCAGCTGCACGGTAAACATGACAGCTTTCATTATAACAGAGTTGCAGTAGTATCAATACAAGTCAGGGAGAAAGAAACTACTTGAACCAAAACATTCTAAAATAAGATTTCATTTTAATTTCACCCCCTCCATGTTTAAGTTTAAAGTCAAACTAGGCATTCATAAAACTGCTTGAAGACATAAACTAAATTATCAAATTCACACTGCAAATTGAAGAATGCATGGTGAGGGGACTGGTAAATAGAAGAAAGCCAAAGGATCTCTACTTTAACCAGAGACCCTACACTACAAGGGTCTCTCTAGACTCCTCTTCAACATATCTCCCTCTCCCTCTACCTTCAGCTACCCTGTACATTACTGCTGTCCAGGCCACATAGAAAGGGAAGGGACACTTGCTTTTTAAAGCTGGCATGCAGATGAGCTCCTTTGTGCTAAAGGGATACCCAGGGGTTTCACAAGCTTTTGTGCCATGTGTTAGTACACATACAAGCACTACCATTCCATCCCCCACTTGCACTCAAGATATAAAGCACTGAAGTAGAAGTTACAGAATGATTCTTCAGAGCACATTAACATTCAAAATGGTTCTTTGAGGATTTGCCACTGCAAACAATGGGTGGGTCGCAGGACAGTTAAGCACTTGGACAATAACAAATGTCGGGGGGAGGGGAGGGGAGGGGGCAGAGTTCTACCACCAGCATAACTGTTGAGCAAGTAACTCTGTTTAATTTAATTTTACAAGCAAATGACTAAAAGTGTGTTGGAGAGTCTGGCCATCCATGCTTCTTGCACACAACTGCAATTAACTGCAGTACTAATGGGTTCCAGCTGTATTACATTAGGGGAGATATAAATAAAACCCCATTCCAGAGGAACACTGGGGTAAATGTAACAATGTTTTATTATTGATATAAATAAAAACTTTAAAGTTGTTTTGAAAAAAACATATCAATACTCAATATTATTACCATAAGACACTTAAATGTTAAACGTGAAAAGATATTTTTATGTGCAGATAGATACCAATCCGAAAAACTACCACCACGTGCTCCAAATTAGATCTCCATCAATCATTCGTGATGCAACGCATTTTTAAAACAATCTGCAGTTACAATTTTGTAAAACCAATTTAAAGGAGATGTAATCAAGTTTGAATGTTATCAGTGATAAACGGCATACCGTTTTCAACCCAAGACTAGAGCTGCAAAACAATAAGGCTGTGCGTGTGGCTTTTAAGGTCTTTGATATTGTAGTTCAGTTCGATCTCACGCCGATACACTCCAGAATTGATAATACGCTTGCAGCGGAGTACTGTATACTCTTAAAAATAAGGTTTTACTGACTCACGGATTAAAGTTTGCATAACCCATATAAATCCATACTGGCATCAGTAGATTGGAGGTATCCCAAGTCTCATCTCTTTTGAAGGGCTAACATCTAACCTGAATCCCACTTGCAAAACAACTGCAACTTCTGTGACATTTTTTTTAAAATAGAACAAATGCGTCCATTGAGTGGCTGTAGGAAGTCGGAAATCAAAGATGGCTGTAGGTCATGGCTCGGAGTCCAGGGTGATCGCGATCTCGCCCTATCCACAGCACACACAAAAAAGCCCCTACTACCACCTTTCAAATTAAAAACAACCAACAGCTTTCTTTTCTTCAAGAAAGTGCGAGACAGAACCAAAGCAACACACTTTCCTCTTTAAAGAAAAGTTGATCAAAACGTTATTTTTAAAAATTGCACATAAAACAATATCGTGAACGTTTATTGCAAACAAATCTGAATAGTACAATCGCGAAACATGATAAGCCTTTTAACAAGTTGCAACATCAACTGGTAGCGAGCCGCATAGAGATATAAACGAAGCTCCGAATGATTACAAAATAAACGAGAGGCAGGTTAAAACAAAAACAGGAAAATGAAATATATGTAACATAATTGTGACAAGATAAGATAGGAGCTTCTTTGTGTTACATGTTGTAACTATTTATACCTACCTCGATCAATACGAGTGAGTCACGCTTAGCGTGCGCATCAGACCCGTCCCATAATTGAGTCAAACACCCCCTAAAAATGCTGGTTTTACAGTAAATCTGATCGCACCGATGGAGAATAAAAGTTTACTTGAATTGAAATGCAGGGCAACCAGGGTCTGCTCTTTGATTTTTTTTTCTGGGAGGGATTTGCAGTCGGTCAGCGGTCAGAGCCCGGGTCTTGCTCCCTGCGGCCACGGCAAGGACATGAGCACTGGTCATTTTCCCACCCCCTCACCATCCCAATTTTTACATCTTGAAAAGAATTGAACAACTTCTGTTTTTTTTAAAAAAAAAATCACTCTTCTATTTCATCCCAGGTTGTCCCTCAGTGATTAAACAGAGAAACTATTCCGATCTTTTTCAGATCTTCATAGCTGATAACCAGTTCAAAAAGATGTGACGATCCAAGACACGGAGCGGTCACGCACTCCAAGAGAGAGAGAAAACACATAACTATTTTCTTCACATAAACTATTTATTTATCAAACAAACCATGAGTGATGAAACTAGAAGGTTTTCTCTAATATTCCAGAGAAATGCATCTTACCATTTCCAACTATGAGCTGCTCATCCGAGTTGATGTGCTGGGGTTTCGCCTGCTTGCGACGCGACATGGTAGATGCATCAGTAACAAATACAAAAAAAAATTCAAACAAATTCTTGGAGTTGCCAAATTACTCCATTAAGTGGAGTGCGCATGTGTCATGGTAATTATGATTATCAATAATGCATTGCGATTTATCATAGGCTCCTGACAGCTGATTGGCTTGGAGCCAAGGGCTCTCAGATTATTCAAATAAAAGGGGGAGCCTGCGAACGCGCACGCGCTCCCGCGCTGGGGCACTCTGGGGACTGTAGTCCTGGCTGACAAAGCTGCCCACCTCTCCCTCCTTCAACTTCAGCAGCTGTGTCCCAAACCATAGTCCCACCCCTTGCACTGTCAAACACCTCGTCGGTCTGATCAGTTCGAGTTCATGGCAAGATCTCTTTGAGGTCATCACTGACATTTTTTTTTACAGTCCCAACTTTTGTTCTCAGCATAGTCTCAGAATGAAGGGGGGCACCAATTTAAAGTCACAAGTCACACAACACCAAGTTATTGTCCAACAGGTTAATTTGAAATCACAAGCTTACTGAGCGTAGCCACTTCTGAAAGCTTGTGATTTCAAATAAACCTGTTGGACAACAACTTGGTGCCATGCGACTTCTGACTTTGTACACCCCAGTCTAACACCATCACCACTACATCATGGCACCAAATAGTACTGAAAAGAGAATGAATTTGTTTTCTGAGTATTTGGTTTCTCATCAGTGATGAAGAGGCCAAGCTTCAAAAGCTTGTGGTTTCAAATAAACCTGTTGGACTACAACCTGGTATTATGTGACTTATGACTTTTCTTTTATTAGAATAGATTAGATTCCCTACAGTGTGGGAATAGGCCCTTTGGCCCAACAAGTCCACACTGACTCCAAGAAGGGCTAATGCCCGAAACGTCGATTCTCCTGTTCCCTAGATGCTGCCTGACCTGCTGCGCTTTTCCAGCAACACATTTCCATCTCTGATCTCCAGCATCTGCAGACCTCACTTTCTCCTCCGAAGAGTAACCCACCTAGACCCATTCCCCTACATTTACCTCTAACTAATGCACCCAACGCTATAGGCAATTTAGCATGGCTAACTCACATAACCTGCACATCTTTGGACTATGGGAGGAAACCGGCACTGGAGGAAACCCATGCAGACATAGGGAGAATGTGTAAACTCCACACAGACAGTTGCCCAAGGTGGGAATTGAACCTGGGTCCCTGATGCTGTGAGGCAGCAGTGCTAACCACTGAGCCATCTTTGTCCACCCCTGTCCAACATCAGCACCAGCACCTCCACATCATGGCACCAATTTAAGATTGAAAAGGGGGGGAATTTGGTTTCTGAGTCTTTGGAACTCCTTGCCACAGAGAGCTGCGGGGACAGTGTCCTCATGTATATTTAAGGTTTTTTTTAATCAGTAGGGGAATGAAGAATTACAGAGAAAACACAGGAAAATGAACTTGAGGAATATCAGATCAGTAATCAATGGCAGAGCAGGTTCAAGGGGTGAAAGAGCCAACTCCTCTTTCTGTTGCTTATGATCTTTGTGACA
This sequence comes from Chiloscyllium plagiosum, assembly GCF_004010195.1. Taxonomy (NCBI): domain Eukaryota; kingdom Metazoa; phylum Chordata; class Chondrichthyes; order Orectolobiformes; family Hemiscylliidae; genus Chiloscyllium; species Chiloscyllium plagiosum. The sequence continues at coordinate 18,724,060 of NC_057729.1, read as the reverse complement.
TTCAAGAGGGTTTTGGGTGATCATTTGACAAAAATAATAAGCATTGAATTAGGGAGAAAGCAGGAGATTGGTATTGCTGACAGGCCAATGTAGGCATAATGGGTTGAATGGTCTTCTTCAGCACCATAACACTTGTATGATTCTATTTCATTATTTGTTTTACCCTTTACTATTGTTTTATACAGCTATGATAGAAAATGTGCCATCTTTGCTGATATAAAGGGTGGATGACTTATACACTAAGAAATTTAAACCATATTATAAATACTGTGAGACAATAAACCCAAGGTAATCCCATGTGAAACACAAAATTGAGTGTCAAAAAATAGTCTCATTGCTAAAGCGCAGCTCATATACTGTACACATTAAAGATGGGTGCTCAACAGGAGAGGGAAAGAAAAAAGGAAAATGTCAGAGCAAAGATATGATCAAAGCGAAGGACTGGAAGGTTTTGGAAGCAAAGAGGAAGGGTGAGCTATATAGGGAGCAGATATCAAGGGCTCAGAGGCTAGTATAGTGGCCAACATTTTGGTGCAGAGATCTTGAAAAACAATAAGTAGTTGGTTATCAGGGTACCAGAGAGCACGCACAAACATATGGATGAAAAAGGCATGGCGGGGAAATGCAAAATTGGATTTTGAAAGAAGGAATGAAGCTATGATTTCTGAGATTGGAAAGGGAATTGAGGTGGTAGGAGACTTTGAGTGAGAGAATGCATGACTGTATTGCTGAAAGCATCACAATTGTAAACTTTATCCTGTTTCTTTAGGAGATGCAAACATTTTTAAAATATGAGTTGTTTCAAGTTAAGATATTGCAAACTAATGTAAGTAAAAAAAGGAGTGATTGACTAGTGAGATTTAATCCAGGGTGGAACATTTTGGATCTTCTGAAGTTATAGGGTCCAGAAGATTGGAAGAGGTAGAGTTTAATTCTGCATTCCACCCCTTAGGAAGAACGTGACTTGAAGAGGATAGAGGTTACAAAGCAGACTCAGAAAAACTATCCCAAGAAAAAGAGACTGCAGTTATATGAACAGTTTAGAGAAACTGGGATTATTCTCGTTAGAGTAAGAACAATTGAGGAAAGGTTTAATAGATGTGCTGGAGCAACAAAAGTGAAATGTTCCACTGACAGTAAGTCTATTGACAGAGGACACAGATTTAAGATAATTGACAGAAGTCCAGAAAGGAGATTAAGTCTTCTGATAATTGCAGTAGATTGTTATGTTCTAGAATGAAAGGAAGATAAAAGCAAATCCAATAATACTTTTCAAAAAATATTTGGATGTATAATAAAGCAGGAAAAGATGCAGGCCTATGGGGAAAGAGCAAGGGAATGAAAATAATGAACAACTTTTTCACACATAGCACAAAAAATGATGGGTCTAATGACCTCCCGTTATGCTGTAAAATTCAATGATTTCTATAACCTACAGAATATGCACATTGCCACTCCTCAAGGGAGAATAGATGTCTTTTGCTCACAAAAGAGCAGTTCATCTTTATGCAAATCCATGAATTCTACATGTTTCCATGACTTAGGTCAAAGCCATGTTTATTGTCCTAAGTGAACAGAGCTAGTGTGTACAGGTGATACCTAACTGAAGCCATGATTTACCCAAGTCTTTTGATTTTCCTTGAGAAAACAGTGCAAGTATCTCAAGTCCAGGCTAATTGGCATCAGAATGCTTTTCAACTCTGACTCTCCAGCATATGCAGTCCTCTCCATGGTCGAGATGCTGCCTTCCAGTGCATGGCTGTCTTGATTACCACTAAAAAACATCTGAAATCATCATCAAAGTTCTTGATAGTCACTTGATACAAATAGGGCTTCCATCCTTGTAAGCAATCAAAATTGTGATCTGTAAGGTTGCCTTTAGCATTATTAAATGAGCAATAAAAAATATTAATCCCTTAACAATATTTAAGGAAAATATGCAGCGGCCAATTGGATTATGTGCATCCTTTTATTACAGTTATTTACCATAGCTCATCATTGATGTATCTTAAGTTATGTACATAATGTTAAAGTTGATGAACATAATTTTTTTTGTTTAAAAAATGTTGGTGACAGATAAAACGAAGCTCATCCTATTGGAAGGATGTTGTGAAACTTGAAAGGGTTCAGAAAAGATTTACAAGGACATTGCCAGGTTTGAAGCATTTCTGCTACAGGGAGAGGCTGAATGGGCTGGGGCTGTTTACCCTGGAGCGTCAGAGCCTGAGGGGTAACCTTACAGAGGTTTATAAAATCATGAGGGGCATGGATGGGGTGAATAGACCAGGTATTTTCCCTGGGGTGGGGGAGTCTAGAACGAGAGGGCGTAGGTTTAGGATGAGAGGAAAAAGATATAAAAGGGATCTAAGGGGCAACATCTGCACACAGAGGGTGGTGCATGTATAGAATGAGCTGCTGGAAGAAGTGATGGAAGCTAGTGTAATTACAGCATTTAAAAGGCATCTGGATGTGTATATGAATAGGAAGGGTTTAGAGGGATATGGGCCAAGTGCTGGCAAATGAAACTAGATTAGGTTAGGTTATCTGGTCGCATGGATGAGTTGGACCGAAGGGTCTGTTTCCATGCTGTACTTCTCTATGATTCTATGTCATGTGACATTATCAGAATTACATCTGAGTTAAAAATAACAAATGGAAAATAACTTGCTGCATTACACAGACACACTACATATGTGGTATAAATTGTGGTCATGACTTTGGATCAGTAATTATAGATTAAAATGCAGGTTCTCAATGACAATAAAAATAACTGTGTTTTCTGCAGCCTAATAAGAGAAGACACCACAGTAACACTCAAGACATGGGTTCATATATTCTGGCGGCAGTGTTTTGCTGAGGTACTATAATATTCAAAGCCAAATTTCCATTCTTTTTAATGAGCAGAAAAACTCAACTCTATTAAGGCTAAGTAAATCCATAATGTGACTGTGTGGCTTGAGAGTTCACTAACCATAATAGCTTTAATCAGCAATGTCACATCAGCAACAGTAGCATACAAAGCCCTTGTTGCAGTAAATGTGATACCAGCACCTTTTATTTACAGACTGTATCAGTTGACAATGTTTTTTGCATGTTTCTGAGATCACATAGCTCTTTTAATCAGAAAAGGAGCAGAAAGATGTATTCTTCATGTAAGGCCTGTATCATGATCACAACAGTGAGATAATGGGCCCAATTTTAACTTTGTGTAATTGGATAGGTCTTGAGTGCATTGAAATATTGGCCAATGTATTATTTCATTCAAATTGCAACATTTTTATTTACCACTTCTCAGCTTTAAATTCCCGACATCTTAGTTTAAACAGTTATAGAGTCATAGAGATGTTCAGCACAGAAACAGACCCTTCAGTCCAACTCGTCCATGTTAACCAGATATCTTAATCTAACCTACTCCTGTTTGCCAGCACTTGGCCCACATCCCTCTAAATCCTTCCTATTCATATACTCATCCAGATGCCTTTTCAATGTTGTATCAGCCTCCACCACTTCCTCTGGCAGCGCATTCCATACATATGCCACCCTCTGCATGAAAAAGTTGTCCTTTAGGTCCCTATTAAATTCTCCACCCACTTTGATGAACTATTATCAAGATGGAAGGCAATATATACATTCCAGTAACATTTATATCATCATTCTAGAGAGTATTTGATCTATCCAATCTTGTAATGTTAGTATTAAAATCTACATGTGGCTGGATCAGGTTTTAAAATTTGGCTAGTACTGATCTGGCCTGACAATCAATTTGGAGGTGTCACAGTGGACTTGTATGTCGATGTGAAGAAAGAAGTTTCCAAATAAAAAAATGAAAATATTTTGTTTGCTTATTTGTAAATAAATTGCATAGAAAAATCTTGCTGTATTTAATATTTTTTAAACTGTTGTGCATTGGCATTATGAAAAGTGATGTGACGGAAATTACCTAAGTTACATTGTCTCTTTAAATCAAATAGTGAACAAACTTTATTCTTTAACTGGGTCGAAGCTGGACTGCTTGTGGCACAAGAACAGAAAAGCAGAAGAGGTTAGAGCAGGTGTAGATTACATGGCTGGTCAAGACACCATTTAATATGATCATTGCAGATCTTTGACATTAACTTCACTTCCTTGCAAGTTCTCCATATCCTTTGATTCCTGAAGTCAAATAAAGTCAATAATGAAGCATCCATAATCCTCTGCGATAAAGAATCCCAAAAATTCACAAACTTTGACTAAGAAATTTCTCATTATCTCAGACCTAAATAATTGACCCATTATGTTGAGACTGCTCCTCCCACCCTTTGTTTTAGCTTCTGCAGTCAGGCAAAAAAAATCTTTCAGTATCTACCCTGTTAATCCCCTTTAGATTCTTAGATGTTTCAGACAATGATCCTAATTAGGAGCAGCAGTGGTCTGTCTAACCACCCTAGTGTCTTCCATCATTTTATGAGATCATGGTGCATTTCATCGAGGCCTTTTCTTTCTGCTCTACCCGATACACTTTGTCTCCCTTATTAGTCAAGAACCTGTCTTACTCAAACAAAAATATCCAATGACTTTGCCTCCACTGCTCCCTGAAGAAAATAATTTACAGCCTAAAGATCCTCTGAGAGAAAAAGATAATTTTCCTCACATCTATTTAAATGAGAAAGCTATTATTTTTAAATGCTCTCCCCTAATTCTAATCTTTTCCCAAAACTGTAAACATGTTTACAGTAGTCACTCTTTTAAGCCCCCTGAAGATCTTATACATTTCAATAAGATTGCCTCTGAGTTGAGGATATTACCAAACTGAAAGAAAAACATACAATGTGGCAAATATTAGCAGTAAACCAGATGATTGGGAAAGTATTAAAAATCAACAAAAGATGATCAAAAAATAATAATTAAGGAGAAAATAAACTATGAGAGCTAACTAGCACATCATATAAAATGGACAATAAATGCTTCTTTAAATATATAAGGAAAAGAGAAGCTAAATGAACATTGGCATCTTAGATATGAGGTTGGTGAAGCACCAATGAAGAAAGAGGAAATACCAAAAAAGTTTAATAAATACCTTGCATCAGTCTTCATAGTAGAGCATATTAATAGCATTTTAAAATTCCTAAATAATCCAGGGGTCGAAATGGTGAGGAAACAAACATTTAAGTATCACCAGAGAAAACATACTAGGAAACGACTGGGGTTTAAATGTTGATAAGTCCTCTGGACTGGATGGGTTGTATCTTTTATGTTAAAGAAAGTAGGGGTGGCACAGTGGTTAGCACTGCTGCCTCACAGCGCCAGAGACCCAGGTTCAATTCTCACCTCAGGCGACTGACTGTGTGGAGTTTGCACATTCTCCACGTGTCTGCATGGGTTTCCTCCAGGTACTCCGGTTTCCTCCCACAGTCCAAAAATGTGCAGGTTAGGTGAATTGACCATGGTAAATTGCCCGTAGTGTTAGGTGAATGTGTAATTGTAGCAGAATGGGTCTGGGTGGGTTGTGCTTCGGCGGGTCGGTATGGACTTGTTGGGCCAAAGGGCCTGTTTCCACACTGTAAGTAATCTAATCTAAAAAAAAAGCTGTAGCAATCTTCTAAAATCTTTGATTGTCTGCAGTATCTGACATGGTTGATGAAGCTCACATCCAAATCATTTATGTAACTGATGAAACATAGTGGACTCAACACCAATCCTTGTGGCACTCCACTGGTCACAGGCCTCCAATGTGAAAAACAACCCCCCCCCACCCTCTGCCCTCTACCTTTGAGCCAGTTCTGTATCAAATGGTTAGTTCTCCCTGTATTCCAAGAGATCTAGTCTTGCTAACCAGTCTTCCATGGGGAACGTTGTCGAACGCCTTATTGAAGTCCACATAGATCACGTCCACTGCTCTGCCTCCTCAATCCTCTTTGTTACTTCTTCAAAAAACTCAAACAAGTTTGTGAGATATGATTTCCCAAGCACAACGTCATGTAGACTATCCCTAATCAGTCCTTGCCTTTTCAAATACATGTACATCCTGTCCCTCGGGATTCTCTCCAACAACTTACGCACCACCAACGTCAGGCTCACTGTCTATAGTTCCCTGGCTTGTCCTTTCTTAAACAGTGGCACCACGTTAGCCAACCTCTAGTCTTCCTGCACTTCACCTGTGACTATCGATGATACAAATATCTCAGCAAGGGATTCAACAATCACTTCCCTAGCTTCCCACAGAGTTCTCGGGTACACCTGATCAGGTCCTGGGTATTTATCCACTTTTATGCATTTCAAGATATCCAGCACTTCCTTCTCTGTAATATGGACATTTTTCAAGATGTCACCATTTATTTCCCTACATTCTATATCTTCCATGTCCTTTTCCACAGTAAACACTGATGCAAAATACTCATTTAGTATCTCCCCCAACTTCTGCAGCTCCACACTAAGGGTGAGCTTAAGAGATATAATTTGTCAGTTTGCAGATGACACCAAAATTGGAGACGCAGTGGACAGCAAAGAAGGTTACCTCAGATTACAACAGGATCTTGGTCAGATGAGCCAATGGGCTAAGGAGTGGCAGATGGAGTTTAATTTAGACAAATGTAAGGTGCTGCATTTTAGGAAAGCAAATCTTAGCAGGACTTATACACTTAGTGGTAAGGTCATAGGGAGTGTTGCTGTACATAGAGACCTTGGAGTGCAGGTGTTTAGCTCCTTGAAAGTGGAGTTGCAGGTAGTTAGGATAATGAAGAAGGCATTTGGTATGCTTTCCTTTATTGGTCTGAGTATTGAGTACAGAGTTGGTAGGTCATGTTGTGGCTGTCCGGTACATTGGTTAGGCTATGTTTAGAATATTGCATACAGTTCTGGTCTCCTTCCTATCGGAAGGATGTTGTGAAACTTAAAAGGGTTCAGAAAAGATTTACAAGGATGTTGCAAGGATTGGAGGATTTGAACTATGGGAGAGGTTGAACAGGCTGGGGCTGTATTCCTTGGAGCATCTGAGGCTGAGGGATGACCTTATAAAATCATGAGGGGCACGGATAGAGTAAATAAACAAGGTCTATTCCCTGGAGTGGGTCCAGAACTAGAGGGCATAGGTTTAGGGTGAGAGGGGAAAGATATAAAAGAGATCTAACAGGCAACCTTTTCACACAGAGGATGATGTGTGTATGTGTGTGTGGAAAGGGCTGCCAGAGGAAGTGGTGGAGACTAGCACAATCGCAACATTTAAAAGGCATCTGAGTGGGTATATTAATAGGAAGGGCTTGGAGGGATATGGGCCAGGTGCTGGCAGGTGGGATTAGATTGGATTGAGCTATCTGGTTGGCATGGACAAGTTGGACCGAAGGGTCTGTTTCTGTGCTGTACATCTCTATAACTCTATGACTCTTTACCATCCTGTCCATAGCTTCTCCTTCCTTCACTATCGACTTTGGAGACATTCTGTTTATATGGTTCCATGCCTACATGTACCTATATGTTGAACAATGGCTTTTCCTCCAGCTCCATCTGTACATGGTCATCTCATAACTTTCTAAATGACTTGTCCTTGGTCCCACCCACTTCCTCATCTTCACGGAAATGATACAGAAACAAGGGTATGCGTATGTTGATGTCACCTAGCTTAACTTACTACCCCTTCTTTAGACACCATATTGACTTCTCTCTTGCCAGGCTCCAAGGGACATATAATTCAGAAATTTGGGATGATCCAGAAACATTTAAAAATGACATCCTGAATATGAAATGAAATAACTCAACAGAGGCCTGTATTCCATCAACAAGTCACCCTTTATTTAGACATGCATAGTATTTGACACTGACCCAGCTTCCTCAGAGTGAACAGAATCTCTGAATCTTTTATTTATATCTGTCAGACAGGGCTCCATGATTGGACAGGGTTAACAGCCCCAATCAGGGAACTCATGTTCTATGAGGTCCACTTGGCTGACTTTGTTACAATTACTGCATGAAAGTCCCACCCCCATTTCCAATAGATTCCTTTTCTGCCAGAAGAGAAAAGGGTCAGGGCATAGATCTCACAAGTGGGAAAGTAAGACTCATTTGGTCATTTAAAAATAGGTCTGAGTTGAATGAACTCTATTTTCACTGTTGCAATGACCTCAATGTGCAGTGCAGGAATCACAAATTTACATTAATGCGTCAATTTAAGTGTCCAAACTTGAAGATTTTCAGAAGTCTCTGCCTTTTAAACATGAAAGAAAAAAATCGGACTGAAGCTGTTGGGTTTTAAAAAAACACAATCCGCTGGACTGTTTTGATCAACAGACCATCTGATGTAGGTTAGAATAAAACATTACTATCTGTTCCTACCATTTCCATTGAGGATTTTGTTTAGATCTTCCTGGAGCTTTTCTTACGGCTGAGCGAATTAGGAACATTTTGTTGAATGTCAAAAGCTCCAACAGAACTTATATCAGTTTGATTTGCTATTTTGATTGATAGCTTGAAAGGACTTTTTGAAGATGAGTTGTCTTTAATGTTGATTCCGAAAGAAGTTTGTTTTTAGAACAGGTTGAATCCTTAAGGGATTTAAAATCTTTGAGTTTCATGAGACTTGGAGAAAATGAGGACTGCAAATGCTGGAGACCAGAGCTTAAAAATGTGTTGCTGGAAAAGCGCAGCAGGTCAGGCAGCATCAAAGGAGCAGGAGAATTGATGTTTCGGGCATAAGCCCTTCTTCAGTTTCATGAGACTGACATGTATTCTCATCCAAGTGTGTCTGAGGGAGAGCTCAATTAAATTTTTTAAAAATTTCAACATGGCTCTTGAGATCGGCCCAGATTGAATTTATGGTGAATGGTTATTTAGATAGTTTGGGGCTGAATGTAGTATGGAGCCATCATATGTTGGTGTATAAAAAACAAGTGTGCATGAGGGAGTATGGCGTGGCATGTGCCATTATTTGGTAAGGAAGAGACATATGAAGTGGAAAGGTTAGGGAGTATAAGGTGTGAGGACTAGAGGGCTTTGAGACTTTTAAATCAACTGAGACAATGTTCCTGAAACTAAGATAAGCTTTCTGAACATGATTGAGCTCAACATCAGCACTCTGTTTGACTCTGATCTGAGTTTTAAGCTGCATTTTTTCTAAAAGCAAAGCTATTTATTTCCAACTTTACAACCATTGCCACCAAAACCAATACTGATATCTTCATTATCTCTAGATTCAGCTTTTTCAGCATCCTTCTAGTTTTCACTCAGCCATCATTCCAATCCCTCTTGATCTACACTGGCTACTTGTTCACCAATGCATCAAATCTCTTATCCTTGTCCTTGTTTATCAATTGCTACATGACTTCCACCCTACCTTGCAGCATTCTCCCAAATTACCTTCATTCCCATCAACTCTGATTGTTTGCCTCTCAATGCATCCCATGCCCTTTAGTGGCAGCTATTGGAATCTCCTTAGGATTACTCTGCATTCTTTGACAGCTTTAACCTCCTTATTATAACACATTTCTTTAAATAAGGAAGTGATTAAGTACCTGGAATTTGAACATTACGTACTGATAGCATGCTACAGCTATTAGGCCAAAACATATTCTTTGCACCAAAGTTTCAGTTGAAAAACTTGTTTATGCTCGATGCAAGCAGCCATATGCTTTTGTTTTATTATAAATGTTTGACACCAGTTGAGGACCCTATACTTCAAGGTTTATATACAAGAGGAACCACAACTTCTGCAGACAGTCATTATATTTTGCGTAAACCTAAACAAATGCCCATATTTATAAAAGTTACTGTCTTAAACATTATGACTGTGCCAAACATTATGACTGCGATGATAGGTAATCATTTGCTATAAATATTTAAATAGCGGACGTCTTCCATCTTGCGACATGTTAATCTGTGATGTGTCATCCCTGTGTTAAGCAATGCCTGGTGTGACTCAGGAGTATCATACTGGCAGAGCAATCTCCCTTGCCTTTACTGAAGAGGAAGATAGTAGGTTGAGCACATGCATGATCTACTCATCTTTGTTTTCTCTGGGTCCTGTTCTCAGTCAGGTGAGCCTTTCAGTTCTGTTTCAATCATTTTCAATAATCAGATTCATGAAAGTATGTAGGTGTGTAAGAGTAACGAAAAATGATACCATTTGATTTTCTGCTTTGAAGGAAAACACCCACACTGTATATCAGATCTGACAAGATTATGCTGAAAAATGTGCAGAGCCATTCAAACAAATACACATTCAATCATTGCATGGTTTAGCGAGTGGACAATCCAAATGCACTCTGAGAACAGCTTGATATGTCTGCATACTTTTGTATCAATCCCCACCATATCCATCTATTACAATGTATATTGAGCAAAGGAGCTCAATATCACATGTCCCATTACACTTACCTAATTATAATAACATATTAGTATTCAAAGCAAACTATATGGAAATTCAGACAAATTTGACATCTGTTTTTCTCCTGGATCATTAAAACTAACCTTTTTATTTTGTGCAGGGCATTTTCACTAAGCAACGTATGGACAAAATCATGAGTGACAATATCCTCACAGCTTCTCCTGCTGAATTTGTCAGGTTTTTTTGAGTCATTTCATAGAATCATAGTACCACAGGGGCTCACAATACAGAAGAGGTCTTTTGGTCCATTGAGTCTGTACCTCCAAAATTACATAAAACCTACACTGATCCCACTTTCCAGCACTTGGCTCATATTCTTCAAAGTTATGTGAATCAATGTGCTTTTTAAAGGTTGTGAGGTCATCTGCCTCAACTATCCTCCTTAGCAGTGTTCATCAGAGCCCTACCACCCTCCTGCCTTAAAAAAAGGAAATCAGGGAACAGTTGCTTTCTATCCACCCTGTCCATGCCCCTCTAAAGAAAGCAATCTGAGCTTATCCAGCCTCTTTTCATAGCTGAACATTCCAAACCAGGCAATGTCCTGGTGAATGTCCTTTGCACTTCCTACAGTACAATCAGATCCTTCCTATAGTGTAGTAACCAAACTGCTGTGGCCATACCAAAGTCCCAAAGTCCTGTGCAGATCCAGCATAACTTCCCTGCTCTTGTAATCTGTGCCTTGACTGATAAAGTCAAGTGTCTTACATTAGATTTTTTTTAGATTACATTACAGCGTGGAAACAGGCTCTTCGGCCCAACAAGTCCACACCGACCCGCCGAAGCGCAACCCACCCATGCCCCTACATTTACCCCTTACCTAACACTACGGACAATTTAGCATGGCCAATTCACATGACCTGCACATCTTTGGATTGTGGGAGGAAACCGTAGCACCCGGAGGAAACCCACGCAGACACGGGGAGAACATGCAAACTCCACACAGTCAGTCGCCTGCAGAGGGAATTGAACTCGGATCTCAGGCGATGTGAGGCAGCAGTGCTAACCACTGTGCCACCGTGCCAACCACAAAGATTCTTAGCCATCTTATTAGCCTTCAGGAATCTGTGGACAAGCATCTCAGATCCCTCTGTTCCTCTGAACTTCTAGTGTCCTGCTAGTCATTGTGTGCTCCCTTGTCTTGTTAGTTCTTCCAAAATACATCACCTCAAACTTAACAGGGTTGTATTCCATCTGCCACTGTTCTGACCATCTACCTAATCTGTCCATGTCCTCATTATTGACTACATATTTAATCTCAATGTCATCCACAAACCTACATATCATACCCCTCATATTCTCATCTACATTGTTTTTTTATAACACCAACAATAAGGGATCCCTGTGGTGCACCACTGGACACTGCCCTCCAGTCATACCAACAGCCTTCGACTCCTATTATCTGTTCCTTGTTCCAAGCCAAATTTGGAACCAACTTGTCAAGTTATCTCAGATCCCAGGTGCTTTTACCTTCTGGGACTTTATCAAAGGCCTTATTGAAATCCATATGAACACATCAACTGCACCACCCTCACCTACAAGCTTTGTCACATCCTTGAAAAATTCAACCAGATTTATTGGGCATGACCTCTCTCTGACAAAGCCATGCTGACTATCTTGATCAAATTTCACCTCTCTAAATGGAGATTAATTTTCTCCTTCAGAATTTTCTCCATAACTTTCTCTACTATTTATATGATTATTATGTAGTTAGCTACTAGTGTATTTGTGAGTGCAAATATTTGCAATTCAATAAATAAGATTAATGTATTATGAAGATTATTAATTATGCCTATTCTCATTAACAATTTCCTCCAGTATGCTTCCATTCTTCTTTCATGTAAACTTTCAATATGGTTCCACTATCCTGAATATCTTTTGTTACCATTCCTAAGTGTTCATAATTCACCTGTGAACCTCAGCTGTGGATATCAACAGATTGATTGTGAAGGTCATTATAGTCAGATCCTGTCCTCATCTGTTGGAAATTTTGCAATGAGCAACGTTCCTCCTGACTCTCAAAGCCTGTCCAACAGCCACAAGCCAGAAATATGATGGAATATGCTCCATTTACCTGAACCTATCAACACTCAACAAGCTCACAAGCATTCAGGACAAAGCAGCTTGTTTGATTGGTAACACCTTCAACATTCAGTTTTGCCCACAATAAAGGCACAGTGGTAGTAGTACATGCCAACTACAAGATACACTGCAACAGCTCACAAAGGCTCCTTCCAAAGCTCATTTCCACCAGCTAGAAGGATAAGGACAGCACATTCATGAGAACAACAGAACCTTCATATTCGTCTCCAAGCCACACACCTTCTTACATGGAATTATATTGTCATTAGTTCACTACTACTGGGTGTACCTACCCTCATGATCATTGGCTGTTCAATAAAGCAGTTCATTGTCACATTCTCAAAGGGCAATAAATACTGGCATAGCGACTGATGGACATATCCAGTAAATAAAAAAAAATCCACACAGACAAATTTTCTGCAAGTTTTACAAACTGGAATGACTAATTTTCCCTTGTTTAATCCAAGCTACAGTGGCACCTCTATCTTAACTAAAATCATTTTCAAGATGAGAAAATCTGTGATCAAACAAGTTTGTGAGGTTCAGCGACACAGAAAATAATCTTTTGGGCCCAACAAAGAAATAATATAAATTGAAGAGGTCATCTCATCACTAATATAGTGTAACGATCTCCACAACAATTAGTGTCAAAGGAACTCGCAAATTATGGATATTCTAAATTTCTTTAGAGCTGATGAAATACTTTTTGAAATATAGTAAAATGATAAATTGACTTATGTTGATGACATTTCCATTGCTTTTATTGTCATTTGCTTGTTAACATCCTGATTTTGGCTGCTAACTTGTTAGTACATTGTAAGTAACTCCACTGTAAAGAATGTTGAACTGATGACAGTCTACTTTTGCTGTTTATTGGCTATAATTCACACTTCTCCACAGGATATCTCTGAAGAACTTCAAAATACCTTGTACTCAATTAACATAGCAGAATATCACGTGTGTGAATATTCCACTTATCCCTTCTACTGAGTAGAAATTCCAACAGTAACAAGCATGAAAAATCACTTGGTTATGGACAGTGATTATTGCCGTTTCCTCCAAATAATTATTCATGGGTTCAGCAGAAGGTCATCTGACCTGACAAGGGACACAGACTCTTAAAGTTGCACTATTATACAACACAAGTTTGTTCTTCAATAGATAGCTTATCCAAACTTTGCTAAACCTTTCTCTGGCCAAGTGGCCGTCATGCTCAAATATGCATGTTAGCACGTGATAATCAGTGTCTTTACATTAGTACAAAAAAGGGGAAATGTTTCACCATTACCACCTTATCATTACCAGAACCAGCCTTTAACCTACAATAGAAGCAGTTGGACAACACAAGAACTCCTTTTAAAAGTACAGCTATTTCTCCCCTCTTCAATTGCCCAGGACATCATTTTGATCCCTTCTTTCTTCTCTTCCCTTCTGGCACATATGATCAAAACCTTGTTCAAAAATGACAAGAGGTGGAAAGCAAAAAGAGAAGAGTTTGAACCATACACAGCAGAATACTAATTTTGAGCAGAAGTAGTCTGTCAGCCCTTAAAGCCTAATGTGCCAATCAGTAAGTTTATGGCTGATATGACAATGTTCTGAATTCCACATTCCTGTTTACCTCAATAACCTTTGATTTCCTTACTTAACAAAAAGCCATCTACGTCACTGATACCCTGTATAACTAGAACATAACGTCTTTACTTTTAAGTACAATATCTTACCATTATCTCTCTGCATAAAAATTCTGTGCCTCTTTGCTTCTCTCCGCTTCACCTGACAAAGGAGTAGTGCTCTGAAAATTTGTCATTTCAAATAAACCTGTTGGACTATAACCTGGTGTTGTGTGACTTCTGACTTAAGTTCAATATTCCTCGTATAACAGAAAGCATTCTTAACCCCTTTCTGTGCATTCATGGCAACATTTTGTGATTGGCTCTCTCTCTCTGCATCTTGGCATTCTGCAGTCATTCAGTATTTACATAATCCTCTTTTTCTATTCATCCTGCCAAAGTGAATACTATTACATTTTCTCACATTAAAAATCCGTCAGATTTTTGCCACTCAGATAAGCTTTATAGGTCTGAATTCTTGTTATATCACAGAGTCATGGAAATATACAGCATAGAAACAGACCCTTCAGTCTAACATGTCCATGCTGACCAGATATCCTCAACTAATCCAGTCCCATTTGCCAGCACTTGGGCTATATCCTTTTAAACCTTTCCTATTCATATACCCATCCAGATATCTTTTAAATATTGTAATTGTACCAGCTTCCATCACTTACTCTTGCAGTTCATTCCATACTGTATGAAAAAGTTGCCACTGAGGTCCCTTTTAAATCTTTCTCCTCCCACCCTAAACCTATGCCATCTAGTTTTGGACTCCCCCAACCCAGGGAAAATACCTTGGCCATTTACCCTATCCATGCCCATCATATTATATAAACCTTTATAAGGTCACCCCTCAGCCTCCACACCCTAGGGAAAACAGCCCCAACCTATTCAGTCTCTCCCGATAGCTCAAGCCCTTCAAACCTGACAACATCCTTGTAAATCTCTTCTGAACTCTTTCAAGTTTCGCTGCATCCTTTCTAGAGGAGGGAGACCAGAGCTGCACACAATATTCCAATAGTGGCCATATTCACAATACACTACCCTACCTATCTTTGTGTCATTTGAAAATATAGCCACCATGACTTTGAGTCCTACTTCTAAGACAATTGATATAAATTGTAAAAGTTAAAAGCCCACCACAGCCCTTTGTTGGACCCTATTCATCACATCCTACATTTGTGCATTCTCTGTTTTCTGTCAGCCAGACAATCTTCTATTTATGCTGATATGTTACTCCCAACATTATGAGCTTTTACTTTGCACAATAAACTTTTATCTGGAACCTTGTAAAATGCCTTCTGGAAGTCTAAATGTAATCATTGGATTGGCTTTGTCCACTGAACATGTTATTCCTTAAATAATTCTAATACATTAGTCAAACATAATTTTTTCTTCCAAAATCTAATGACTTTTGGAAAATTAATGCAACTTATTTACTTCTGCAGCCTTCAGGACTCAATATTAAGTACAAGAAGTTTAGACCCTGAACACATCCTACCATCTCTTTTACTCACCCCCACATCCCAGATCCTCTCATGATGTGGGCTGCTTTCAGCATACCTAATTTGTTTTCACCTCCTCATAGTCCCCATTGTTACTTATCTAGCTTTTCTTCTTCTCTGGCTTACTATCAACATTAGCTTTGTCCACCTAACTTTTCCCCTCTCTCTTTCTCTGGGCTCCAACTCCATCTGTGTGGTCACTCATTTCCCTTCCAAATGCCCCAACCCATTGTCATCAAGATGCTTAGATGCTATCAAGTCTGAAGAAGGATCATTGGAATCAAACGTTAACTGCTTCTCTCTCCACTGATGCTGTCAGACCTGCTGAGTTTCTCCAGCACTATTTCAGATTTCCAGCATCCATAGTTCCTTTTTTATTAGCCATTTTTGTTAGCCATCTCATCTAATAATTGAGGTTGAAATTTATCAGGACTCAAAGACTCGCCAACCCTAAATACATCAGTGTTTTCAGTAATATTTCCTTATTGATGAAGTTTCACCAAACTCCTTCCTTCTTTTAACCTTCTGTTTTACACATATTATTGGGAATTGTTTTACACTGTATAGTGAAGGCAGATGCAAAATATTTATTCATCATATCTAAAATTTCTTTATTAACTACTATTAACTTACATTCTCACATTGTAAAGAACAACAGTCACTTTATGTACTCTTTTCCTTTTTAGATACTAATATTGCTGTATATTTTTACATTTTGAGCTTTTTTCCTCTCATATTCCAATTTATTTGTCCTGTTTAACCTGTCAGCCATTCTTTGCATTCTGATTAGTCATCTGACCTGCCACTCATCTTTTGCACAATTATATGCCTTTTGCTAAGTTTGATGCTCTATATAGACATTTGATGCTTCTTTAGTTAACCACAGATGGTAGACTGTCCACTTAGAAATTTTGTTTATAGTAGGAATGTACTTAATTCTGAAATTTCTGAGTATTCTGAAATATCCCTTGAAATGTTTACAGCTTTTCTGTTGATTTATTGCCTAGCCTAGTATCATAATTCACTTTCTTATTGTCTTCATGGAGAAAGCTGGTTACTCACTGCCACCCTTTGACTTTCGTGTTTAGGGAGTGACGAGCATCTCTGCCGACACACACAAGTACGGCTATTCTCCCAAAGGTTCTTCAGTTGTCCTGTACAGCAACAAGAAGTACCGTCACTACCAGTTCTTTGTGGCCCCGGACTGGCAGGGAGGGATCTATGCATCACCCATAATCGCTGGATCGAGACCAGGGGGGATCATTGCTGCTTGCTGGACCACCATGATGTACATGGGTGAGGACGGTTACGTTAAGGCCACTAAGAAGATCATTGATACTGCACGATACATTGAAGCACAGTGAAATCACCTTTTTGACCACATTGTTGCCGTTTTAAGTTTTTTTGAAAAATCATTTTTATACCCACTTTTCTCCCTTTCGAACAGGATGTAAAATTCAGTCATATTGTGATCACTGATACCTAACAGTGCTTTCAGTCTGAGATCTTAATTACTTTTGAGACATTTAACTGTTCCAAGTCTAGTCTATGCTGCTGTCTGGCAAGTTGCAGATATGCTGCTCTAAGAGACAACCTTAATAGCATTCTGTAAAGTCTTCATTAAGGTTACAAATGTGAATAACAAATATGTTTTTATATTTATCATAGATTCCCAACAGTGTGGAAGGAGGCATTCAGACCATCAAGTCCACACCGACTCTCTAAAGAGCTTTCCCCCCAGACCCAACCCCCCACCCTCGCCCTGTAACCCTGCATTTCCTATGTCTAACGCACCTAGCCTGCACATCCCTGGATGCTATGGGCAATTTAGCATGGCCAATCCACCTATTCTGTACATCTTTGGACAAAGTTAGAAATCACACAACACTAGGTTATAGTCCAACAGGTTTAGTTAGAAGCACTAGCTTTTGGAGCGCTGCTGTTTCATCCGATGGTTCATCAGGTGACTGCTCCTTTATCACCTGATAAAGGAGCAGCACCCTGAAAGCTAGTTGGACCTGTTGGACTACAACCTGGTGTTGTGTGATTTCTAACTTTGTCCACCCCAGTCCAACAACGGATCCTCCAAATCAACTTTGGGTTGTGTGAGAAAACCAGAGGAAACCCCAGCAGACACGAGGGGGGAGTGGGGGTGTAAATTCCACACAAGCAGCTGCCCGAGGCTGGGATCAAACTCAGGTTTTTGATCCTGTGAGGCAGCAGTGCTAACCACTGAGCCACCATGCCGATTCATATCATCAATAATTATTGCTGTCCCTTTATTACAAGCACCTAGTATTTCTTCTTGTGGTTTGGCAAGGAATTTCAAGGTGTTCAGCCAAGGTTTGTGTAAATACTGTCACCAAGACCTGACTGAAGAGATGATGAAGAAGTTACAAATGAGTTCAGAGCCAGATGGAATATAATAGAGGTAAAGCTGGTGGAGTTTCCACAAATAGGTAGCTGAGGATTAAAGGAAAAAGAGAATTTTCAGGCATTTGGGGCCGAAGAGCCAATGCAGATCAATGAGGACAAAAGGTGTTGGGCAATCCCTTCTTGGAACTGGAAGGAAGGGATATTGAATGTTAGATGAGCCAAAGTTTATAGTGGGTGAAGGATCAAATTTGGGTAATAAAGGCAGTCAAATCTGAAGGTGACAAAACTAATAGATAAGCATTTCAGTGGGAAATTGGCTGAGATAGGGATGGAGGCAGGCAGTATCATAAAGGTTGAAGCTGGTGATCTTACAGTGGAAGGTAAGATGGACAGGATTTATGCAGAAATATTTTTAGTATATTACATTATTATTTTTATTATTAATGAGTCAAAGGAAACATTATATTTCAAATAAGCTTTTTATGTTATTATCAAAGAAGTGTCCAAGATATTTTTGCTTTATTACAAGCATATCTCCTTTAACTGAAAATAATAAGTCATACAAAATATTTGATTTGTTATACAAATTAATGTATTGATCAAATGAAATTATAGACTGGCCAAACTAAAACCAAGAGAAATAGACTTTCTTTGGGCAATGAGTTTATTGATTATACCCGTTCAATGGTTCACTCTCCAATTCCAGTCGTCCCCAATTTATATATTCACTGGATCCTTTTAATTCACTTCAGTGGCAGACAGGGTCTCAGTTTTGTGTCTGGCAATTTTGACAGTGCAGCACTTCCTCAGCACGGCACCAGCTTGTCATCCTTTCATTTTTATGTTCATATTCTGGAGTAGGTCTTTTCTCTTTTACCGTAGCACATGGGACTTCAACACAGGCCTTCTAACTCAGACATAGGGACACTACCACAAATGCCCTCTCAGTCTGTTTTAATTTCAAAAAAATGTTTGCTTTCTGTATCCAAAGCATTATCACACACAAGTGGAATGAGTCCTGAACCAACCACCAACTGTGTCACAGAAGGATTTTATTTTTTTTTTCTTACAGAAGGATTTTATACAGCCACTCATCAATTAATTAACAAACATTACTTGTTTCCTTATTAACGTTAACTACTTTTTTATTGTTAATTATGTCTCTGGAAATATAAACAGGTGGCCCAATCATTATTATATGCTTGCCTGTGTGTGTCTTGATTCACTCGGTGACATCTTAGTCAACAGTGTTGGGGAGGCTGAATGGGATTATTGCTGCACTGTTAATCCAGAGAGCCAGCTAGTAGTCTGGGGACCTGGGTTTGAATTCTACCATGACAGATAGTGGAATTTGAATTCAATAAAAAATCTGGAATTAAGAGTCTAATGATGACCATGAATCCATTGTCAATTGTTGTAAAAACCCATCTGGTTCAGTAATGTCCTTTAGGGAAGGAGACTGCCATCCTTACCTGGTCTGGCCTACATATGACTCCAGACTCTCAGTAATGTGGTTGACTCTCAACTGCCCTCTGGATAATAAATGTTGGCCCAGACAGTAATGTCCTCATTCTGTGAATGAATAAAAGAAAACTATTAAAGTAATCAAAAGGCCTGCAACAATGAGAGGGATTTGGATATTCTGGAAGTTGCTTGTGGAGAGAATGGGGGCAGGGGGTGCTGCAAGAGTACTGCTCCGGTTTCTGGCAGTTATTTCAGTGTGAAATCAATTGGACCAATATTGGTTGGTTTTTGGAATATTTCTGCATGTACAAGTGAGAATTCAAATGATGTGCTCAGAAACAATTCAAGGGGTGTAGAGTTGTAGAGGAGTAGGGAAGAAGATGTATAGCATAGAATCAGTGAGTAGTGATTGCTAGAATCTAAAACTGTTGATAGAAGAGGAGTTGTGCACGTTTGGGTGAATAGGGGTGGCTGAGTACGTGTAAGTTCTGAAATCGATGATGGGGGTGATTGTGGATGGTGGAAAAAGGGCCAGGATGAGTGGAGGCCATTTGATAAGGCAAGGACTAATTTAAAAACCTATTTTGAAGCATGTGGAAGCATTAGGAGTTCCTTGAGGCAGGGACAAATAACACGTAAATTGGTAAATCAAGTATGGGCTGAAATGAGGTTTGGATCTCTGAAAGTAAGATATAATAGTTAACATACTACCTACTTCTCTTCCTTCACTCTTTCTGGGGCCAATGTTGATTCCCTAAGATAAATAAGAGAAGGTTGGCTGATTAAAATTTTAAAGATTGGAAAACTCCTTTCCAACCAATTGTTTTTAGTTGTGTAGTAACAGAGGGTTATGAAGCGTGTCTCCTTCATCTTGCAGAAGCTGCACACTTAAAATATGATGTTAGAGGAGCCTGTTTAAATTTAACTGCCAGCCTCATTTTCCAGACCTTGGGTAATCCAGAGCATAACAGAGAGGGAATCAACAAGTGTTAACAAGGTTATGCTATTTAGTGTAACAGCTGTAGGTTAGAAGAGGCTAAAATACACCCCACAATCTCTTGAGCAAACCTTGGTCACCTAAAGATCACAGCTCCCCTCTTCACCAACTCTGACCTAACTCAATCTTAACATTCCATCCCTTGTAATTTTTGGGCTCTAAACATACCCTACCACTAAAATGCACAAAGCCCCATTCTTCTCCTCCTTTCCTCACCATTACCAGGAGTTAGAAAATGGAAGCAAAAAACCAAATAATAAGTTCTTGCTCTCAAATTCAATGGCACTTTCAAATTCTGGAATATTTCTGGGTTTCTCTTTTAGACAATAATTTGCTTCCCTCACCACATTCTACCTGGGCCTTTATTTCTGTCATTCAGTCTTTGACTTCAGGTTAGTAATGATGAAGAGCAGTACCATTCTGCTACCTTCTTAGCTGACAGTTGGTAGTATTCAATCAAAAGTTAGTATAATAAATATACAGGTTCGAGTGTGACAGGCATGACAAAATATCATATTGGAAAAAGTGTGGAGGAAATGGAAAGTGTAACAGAAAGTAAATGTTACACGGACAGAAGTACATGCAACACTTTTCATCTGTCATGAATAAGCTTCATACAAAATCACAACTGATGAACTGGAGATGATTTAAGACAAAATGGTACAAATAATATGGTTCAACAGCTGGCGAATGTTGGAATTAAAAAAGTATCGAAAAGTCTCAGGATTAGCATCTCTTAGAGTAGGTGGAGACGTGGGCGCGGTTCACAAAATTCAAAACAAAGTTGAAGATTACTGACTTCCAGTAACATTGTAGAGGATGGTTGAGGTGCTGGGGATTAGGCTCATGAAAAGTTACCCTGAGTAATTCTGGGACCTGGAAAAAATGGGAGAACAACCTTGGAATCTGGGAGCATTGTAGAGAAAAACATGCCACAATTTGACAAGATGAAGGATATCTCTGGAATTCAAGAATATTGGCATTGTGATCCTGGAGTTTGTGATCACTGAGAGAAAATAGGTGGAAACAACAGGTAGCTAACAGGGTAATGAGTTCCCATACTCCAATTGAAATGAGAAGGCATTTGAGACCATGCGGTCTAGGATATAACAAGCTTGTGAGTTAAGGAATACTGTGTAAAGAAGTGGGATCCACACTGCCCTGACTGTTTCAGACCATTAGATGAGCACCACCTCTTCAAAATGTGCCTGCTTGTTAAACTGCTTCCTCAATTAATCCACGGGCCTTTTTACAGTGTTAGGGCACCCTGACCCCACTTATCTTAGTGCCTCCCTACAGTTGTCTGGTTCCTGTCTAAAAGCATTTAGTGCTATTACTGAGTTTGCCAACTGATATTATCTTTAACAAATATAAACATGCATAACAGAAATTACCACATAACATACTCAGAAGTACATTGTTTATGTAATTTTTCCAACATACAAAAATACTTCAAAGGTTCAAAAATGGTACTTTAAGACAATGGTTTCTTTTTGTTTTCTGTTCTAACTTGGTGGCAAAGAGACCATGGATTCTGCCCATCTCAGGTACATTTATCACAAATTTTGCCCAACTACAGCTCATGATAGAAAGAGACATAGTGTTAAGGGTTTAGATGGAGAGGAATTTGTTAAGTGTGTACAAGACAATTTTCTGATTCAGTATGTGGATGTACCTACTACAGAAGATGCGAAACTTGACCTACTCTTAGGTAATAAGGCAGGGCAGGTGACTGAGGTGTCAATGGGGAATCACTTTAAAGTCAGTGACCATAATACTATTAGATTTAAAATAGTGATGGAAAAGGATAGACCAGATCTAAAAGTTGAAGTTCTATATTGGAGAAAGGCCAATTTTGACAGTATTAGGCAAGAACTTTCAAAAGCTGATTGGGGGCAGATGTTCGCCGATAAAGGGACGGCTGGAAAATGGGAAGCTTTTAGAAATGAGATAACAAGAATCCTGTCAGGGTGAAAGAAAAGGCTGGTAGGTATAGGGAATGCTGGATGACAAGAGAAATTGAGGGTTTGGTTAAGAAAAAGAAGGAAGAGCTGATTGGGGGCAGATGTTCGCCGATAAAGGGACGGCTGGAAAATGGGAAGCTTTTAGAAATGAGATAACAAGAATCCTGTCAGGGTGAAAGAAAAGGCTGGTAGGTATAGGGAATGCTGGATGACAAGAGAAATTGAGGGTTTGGTTAAGAAAAAAAAGGAAGCATAT
>NC_057729.1:18679814-18699720 GCF_004010195.1 Chiloscyllium plagiosum | reverse complement strand
GTCCTCTACTTTTTGTCATTTACATAAATGATTTGGATGTGAGCATAAGAGGTACAGTTAGTAAGTTTGCAGATGACACCAAAATTGGAGGTGTAGTGGACAGTGAAGAGGGTTACCTCAGATTACAACAGGATCTGGACCAGATAGGCCAATGGGCTCAGAAGTGACCGATGGAGTTTAAATCAGATTAATGCAAGGTGCTGCATTTTGGGAAAGCAAATCTTAGCAGGACTTATACAGTTAATGGTAAGGTCCTTGAGAGTGTTGCTGAACAAGGAGACCTTGGAGTGCAGGTTCATAGCTCCTTGAAAGTGGAGTTGCAAGTAGATAGGATAGTGTTTGGTATGCTTTCTTTTATTGGTCAGAGTATTGAGTACAGGAGTTGGGAGGTCATGCTGCGGCTGTACAGGACATTGGTTAGGCCACTGTTGGAAAAATGCATGCAATTCTGACCTCCTTCCTATCAGAAAGATGTTGTGAAACTTGAAAGGGTTCAGAAAAGATTTCCATGGATGTTTCCAGGGTTGGAGGATTTGAGCTATAGGGAGAGGCGTAACAGGCTGGGGCTGTTTTCCCCAGAGCGTTGGAGGCTGAGGGGTGACCTTATAGAGGTTTACAAAATTATGAGGGTCATGGATAGGGTAAATAGGCAAAGTCTTTTTCCTGGGGTCGGAGAGTCCAGAACTAGAGGGCAAAGGTTTAGGGTGAGAGGGGAAAGATATGAAAGAGACCTAAGGGGCAACGTTTCACACAAGGGTTGTACGTGTATGGCATGAGCTGCCAGAGGAAGTGGTCGAGGCTGGTACAATTGCAACGTTTAAAAGGCATCTGGATGGGTATATGAATAGGAAGGGTTTGGAGGGATATGGGCCAGGTGCTGGCAGATGGGACTAGATTGAGTTGGGATATCTGGTCGGCATGGACGGGTTGGACCGAAGGGTCTGTTTCTGTGCTGTACATCTCTATGATTCTATGACTCTATGACATTGACAGTTTTTTAAAATGATCTGCAATAAAGCTTCCATTTGCACCTTGTTTCAAACAGTTCGGAGAAAGGAAAGCTCAAAGTCTTCACAGGAAGAGGGACTGTCTTTATTTCAAGTCAAAAAGCTACTGATGTATTTTGCTAAAGAGCACATAATCATAACACCCAGATGATGTTGAAGCATTTTTATTTTCTGGGGGTAAACATTTGTTTGAAATCTTTTCAGGCAGCCTGGGACCTACTAGATAATGATTATAGGAGCAATCCACATATGATTCACATCTTCAGGGAGTCAAAATGAAGTGCCATCTACTGACACCTGCAGCTACTGTGCAGCAGATGACAGGGAGGAGTCGAAAAGTGTGGTGCTGGAAAAGCATAGCCGGTCAAGCAGCATCCAAGGAGCAGGAGAGTTGACATTTCGATCATGAGTTCTTCATCAGGAAGGCAAATGTCCCGTACCAACTGTGACAGCTATAGTTTGCTGCAGCTCGAGATGCAGCTCAACCTTTTTACAGCAGCATTATTGACATAACCTGGAGGTATTCCTGGAGGGTCCATCCCATGACCTCTCTGATCCAGTTGCCCTACCTTGGATTCTGACTATCCGCCTGGCCAACCAATTTCACATACCGACTGAAACAAACAGGCTGTTACTTGTTTTAATAAATCTTGACTGGCAGTCAATCCAACAATCCAATGCAAATACATAATCAAGAAACTCATTCTAAGAAAATGCATTGTCTTTTTTAAATGCTCATGTGATTTTTTTTTTATCTCCTGAACTACTTACAGTTTTGTTTAAAAAGTTACTTGTTAATTCTTTTGAGTTCTCAATCAGAGATTTTCTTATATGGGGGCTGCTTTCACCCAAGTGGTTAGGAATTGATTTTACAGCGATACGTAAAACCATGTATTATTCAACACATAGTCTCCCCAAGTCAATGAGCTATGCTCATGCACAGATCATGTTGTTCCTTCCCTGTTGATCTCTGTCTCTCTTCTGACTGTAAGCACCCTCCAGACTGCATGAGTTCCCTATCCAGCTAAGCTCTCCCTGTTCCTCTCTGTTGCTTGTCTGTGGCCTACTATATAGGCTTTCTCATTCAACGGGCAACAAACCAATAAATTAGGCTAACTATTGGGTCAGACATTTGGTGAAAACATGTAATTTCAACAAGACCCCTTTACTTTTGGGTTTCACATTCAGAATCCTCTGCTACTCCCCTGTTTCCCTGTAAATATTGATACTAATATCTTTGCAGGGATCTGTTACAAATTAACAAACCAAATAAGCTATATGTGTAGACTTCCCTCTCCAAGCAGTATCTAGTCCATGTGCTTCCCCTTTCCCCATATCATCCATCCATTATATCATCCACCTGTGAACCAAAGCTCATATACAATCTCCCAATTCAAGTTCCTTTGCATGATATTGGCAAACATTAGTCCTCTCACTGGCAAGTACAGGATCATCCACCAGTGCAGCCAAAGCATCGGACTTTTTGATATGGTTAAACTGCAGGATTCTCTCCCTCAAAGGCATTATGGGTCAACCCACAATAGGTGGACTGCAGATCAAGGGCAATTTGATTTGATTTGATTTAATTTATTTATTGTCACATGTATTTTGTTGCAAAATACCATTTTGTATAGAGCCGTTACTCTCCTGCGCCATTTTAAAATTCAGAAAAATAAACCATAACATAGAATATAAAGGCACAAAAATGAAGGAATGATGAAAAAGTGTTCAACTTTACAGTCCTTCTTATTAAGTGCTCTGCTATGGGCCATGGGCCTGGTGGCCAGGCTGAGTCCTTTTTGCTGCACCGCGGCTGGAATGAAAGTTGCCATTCTTTGACACCACCTTGCCTCCACAAACACCCTCACCACTATGAGTCCGAGATGGACCATGCCAATGCAGACACCACTGATGCTGCTAGCGGCCCAAACATGATGACAATAAATGGTGGCTGGCCAGCAATGACCATATGTACTGAATGAACCAAAAAAAGGGTCCAATGCACAATGTTATTGATGTAAAACAGCTTAAACCATTGGGTGTTCCTCAAAACTCATAAATAGATTATAACCTGCTTTAGTTCCCTGACTGAACAGTACATAAATTGAATGATGCAAGACATTTTTACTGAAGAATTTGAAGAAGTAGAACTTGTAGCATTAAAAGGACATAGCTCCTTCTTGACATAATAAAATATTATACATCATCCCAAATCTAAGTAAGTTGAGACAAGGACTAAGATCAGTGCAGCATTCTTAGAAAGAATTACTGACTTCATGTCTATAGCTCCAAAAGCTGTCCATGCAGTTTTGCTGGCCCCATCTCAACAATTCAATCGTTAGTGTTTCAGGAGATTATCAGGATTATAGAGGGTGAACTAGGTGGCTTTTGGTCATTTTTCACTAGCAGTTCTTAAGTTCATATGCAGTACAGAATTCATCTTAGAATGGTAAACTGATATGACTGTGTGACTAATTGGTTCAAATTGTACATCTTTGATTTGGCAACAAATCATTATTTAATAAGCAGGAATACATGAAGCAATGCAGAGCAGCTCGCATTGAAAATTACCAATAAAATTTAAATCAGAACTTGGCAGTCAGCAACAGCTAGTAATAATTGTGATCAAAATAAAAGTCAATCAAATCATTACTGGAAAAATGTAAAATTCCTCGCACCTACTATTATCATTCTCCACAAGCTTAATCTCGGACATCTGGGAATAAGCATTATAACTATATTGAAAATGTAACAACATTGACTAGGAGGTTAGTAAATTTAGTTATAAAACAATATTTTTAATGCCTGAAATGTCTGTGTTGATATTATATGACAGGGAAAATCTAAGAGAGAGCAATGGTTGTTTTCTATATCTGAGTGGGGGTTCTACCACTTCTGGAATAATTACTGATTTTAATTGTAAGACTATTAATGAAACATCTTTATATTTGCAAATCAATTTTTGACACTAACCAAACACTTTGACTTGGAAATTCCAGGATGGGTGAAGTGGATAATTTTGGGGTTGGGAAAGTGAGATTTTAGTCACACCTTTGATTCCAAATAAGCAGAAGAAGCCAAGATTACATTTTATCATTTTTGTAAGTATTTATTGTTACGACACGGGGTAACCCTCTCTACTAATTTTAAACCCAACACGCAGAGAAGTTCACTGTGCGCCGTAATCTGTTAAATTCCTTTATTGGTCAGAGCATTGAGCATCAGAGTTGGGAGGTCATGTTGTGGTTGTACAGGACATTGGTTTAGCCATGTTTGGAATATTGCATGCAATTCTGGTCTCTTTTCTATAGGAAAGATATTATGAAACTAGAAAGGGTTCAGAAAAGATTTATGAGGCTGTTGCCAGAGTTGGAGGGTTTGAGTTATAAAGAGAGGCTGAATAGGCTGGGGCTGTTTTCCCTGGAGGTCAGAGGCTGAGAGGTGACCTTATAGAAGTTTATAAAATCATGAAGGACATGGATAGGATAAATAAGCAAGTTCATTTTCCCAGAATGGGGGAGTCTAAAAGTAGATGGTATTGATTTAATGTGAGATGGGAAAGAAATAAAAGGATCTTAAGGGACAACTTTTTCACACAGAGGGTGGTGTGTGTATGGAATGAGCTGCCAGAGGTAGTGGTGGAAGCTGGTACAATTACAAAATTTAAAAGGCATTTGGATGGGGATATGAAAGGAAGGGTTTAGGGGGATGTGCTGGCAAATGGGACTAGATTTATCTAGGATAACTGGTCAGCATGGCCAAGTTGGACCAAATGGTCTGGTGTCCATGCTTTATAACTCTATGACTCTATAACCATGGTTTATATCCAGGATTATAATCATCAGCTTTCAAAAAATAGCACACAGAAGTACATTTCTCTGTTTCTTGGAGCTCTGTGAATCTGCTTGCAATTTAAGTAAGGATCCCACAGTATTATAAATCTATAAGGTATAGGAGTAGAATTAGGCTATTTGGCCCATTGCTTCTGATCCACCATTCAACCATGGCTGATATGTTTCTCAACACCATTCTCTCGCCTTCTGCCACCAACCCTTGATCCCCTTACCAATCAAGAATCTATCTATTTATGTCTTAAATGCACTCAATGACTTGTTGTTCACAGTCTACCATGGCAATGAGTTCCACAGATTCACCATCCTCTAGCTGAAGAAATTCCTTCTCTTTATAGTTCTAAAGGGTTGACCCTTCATTCTGAGGCTATTGCTCTCAGGTCCGAATCTTTCCTACCAGTGGGAATATCTTCTTCAAGTCCACTTTATCCAGCTCGCTCGCTGTAAGTTTCAAAAGGATTTCCCTCACGTTTTTGAACTCCATCAAGAACAGACCCAGAATCCTCAATTCCTCCTCATATAACAAGCTCGTCATCTGTAGGATCATTCTTGTAATCCTCCATGGACCTCTCCAATGTCAGCACATCCTTCCTTAGATACAAGGCCTAAATAAATGGCAAAGGAGCTGAATAGATACTTTACATCACTATTCATAGTGGAAGACACTAGTAGCATACCAGAATTTCAAGAGAGCCAGGGCAGAGTTGAGTGAGGTGGCCATTGCAAAACAGAAGGTGCTGGGAAACTAAAACATCTGACGGTAGATAAATCACCAGGACCAGATGGGCTACACCCCAACATTCTGAAGGAAATAGCTGATGAGATTGGGGAGGCATTAGTTGTGATCTTTCAGGAATTACTGGAGTCAGGGAGGGTTCCAGCCGACTGGAAAATGTCTATTGTAACAACCCTGTTTAAGAAGGAAGGGAGGCAGAAGACAGGAAACTATGTATCAGTTAACCTGACTTTGGTCATTGTTAAGGTTTTAGAGCCCATTATTACGGATGAGATTGTAGCGTACTTAGACTGTGTGATAAAATAGGATTGAGTCGGCATAGTTTCATTAAGGAAAGGCCATGCCTGACAAATCTGTTGGAATTCTTTGAGGAGGGAATGAGCAAGTTAGACAAAGGAGAGCCATTGGATTTCCAGGAGGCCTTCAAAAATGTGCCGCACAAGAGGCTGCAAAAGAAGATCAGAGCTTATAGTGTTTGGGTCAAAGTACTGAAATGGATAGTGGACTGGCTGACAGGCAGACAGAAGAGAGTAGAAATAAAGGGGTATTTTTCAGTATGGCAGCCATGACTATTTGAGTTCCACAAGGCTCAGTATTGGGACTACAATGTTATACATTAATTATCTGGATGAAGAAACTGAGGTAATTGTTGCTAAGTTTGCAGATGAAACAAAGATAGATGAGTACAGGTAGTGTTGAGGAGCCAAGGAGGCTTTAGAAGGATTTGGACAGACTAGGAGAGTGGACAAAGAAGTAGCAAATGGAATACAATGTGGGAAAGTGTGAGGTTTTGCACTTTGGTAGGAAGAAGAGGCCTAGATTATTTTCTAAATGGGAAAAGGCTTTGGAAATCTGAAACACAAAGACATGTAGGAATCCTAGTTCAGTATTCTCTTAAGGTTAACATGGCATTTCAATTGGCAGTTAGGAAGGCAAATGCAATGTTAGCATTCATTTCAAGAGGGCTAGAATACAACAGTAAAAGCTGTATCAGGATCTGATCAGACTGCATTTGGAATATTGGGTTGGAAAATGCACATGAGTAAGAACAGCAATATGATACTTTTTGTAATGGAATTAACTATTTATTTCCCCTGATATCTAGAATGGGTTAGGCCTGAGATAGGGGAACATGACTGCATAGCGAACAATGGGCAAAATCAATTTTCATGAAGCTCGCTGAAGGTAAATAAAGTTTAGTAAATGCAGTGATCCACTTTCCTCCGTCCATGAATACAATCAGAGTAGCTAAAAGTAAGATTTTAACTGTGTCTGCATGACGCTTTTAAAAAAAATATTGAAGCCAATGTAGTGCTGTCTACATAATCACTGAATTTGGGAAATTGTCAGTTTGCCTGGAGGCTGATATTTAAAATTCTCAGTATTAAGGTTTATTGCTGAAGGTCATCTTAGTGAGGAATGAATGGGTAGCTGCTGTATAATGGAATAGATCTGGAGAGGCTACATTGTTACATTAACATCACCCATTCTACTGATGCCATACACAATCTGTGGTGCAGACAAGGAGTTCTGCTCTTTGGAGGGAGCAAATGTATCTGTATGAGTTGCCTAAGATCCCAGTAATTATAGTTGGCTAAATGTAGTTGTATTTATTGCCAACTTGCAATAAAATGTTTTTTATGTAAAACTAGCTCTTTACAGCAGCGTATCCTCAACCTCTAATCATAAGGAAGGCCCAAGACAAAACAAAGACAAAGTAAAATTGGCAGCAATGAGCTATTTCAAACAATCCTTACAGAGTAACATGTACGGTTGAAAGGTGGAAATTACCACAAGGTACCAGGAGTGGGCATTTGGGATACTATCACTGTGGCTACAATAACATGGACTCAGCAGCTTCAAGAGAAGGTGGCAAGTGAGGAAACTGGTGAGCAACATACATTGTAAATATAATGTGGCCAGTTTATATGTTTGGAATCTGACCCCTCCTTGATTGCATGAACTGAGATATTCAGCTGATGTGCGATAAAGCAAACAGGGCATAACTTCACAATCATTGATGACCTTTGAATTCCAGTTTTTTTTGTTGGAATCTTGCTTACAACCACTCTCTTACTCTTGTGTTCATGGAGTGATATGCTTATCTGTGCTTTTCAGCTTTTCATGAAAAAAGTTGTGACTGCATGGATCTGATCGTTTTATTGAATGTATGTACACTTTGTTTTCTTTTGGAAGGAATCTGTTTCATACCATGAGTAAAAGCATCTCTTCCAATATTGAAAATATTTTGAAATGAAAACCTATTTGAAATATTGATCACGTACCACCTTTGGTTATAAACCATGGAAATGGTTTGTGTTGTTCTGTAGGATTACTTCAATGTATTGTTTTCTCAGATAAGCTGCACTTGCAGATGTGGCGTGAGGGTAATTCGCTGGAGAGCCTCCAGTACAGGCTGCACACATCAGAAAATCATATCCCAATATGTTCAGTTAGAGAGAGTCTCTACTGTTTTCCAGGCCCAAACCTTGGCCCAATAACATGCATCTTTCCAATCTTTCCACAGGTATACAGGCATAGAATGTGTACTTGGCCTGACTCTAAATCTTTTTCAAACGTGAACTACTGCAAGTTGGTCAAGCAGCATTTGAGGAGCAAGAAAATCAATGTTTTGGGCTTATCCCTATATCAGGACTGGGGAGGGTTAAGGCCGAAATGTTGACTCTCTTGCTCCTCAGATGCTGCCTGACCTGCTGTACTTTCTCTAGCACCACAATTTTTCGACTCTGAATTCTCCAGCATCTCCAGTCCTCACAATCTCCTAGTACTGCAACATTGAAAATAACTTTAAGACCACAGGATCAAAGGTTTTTGAAACATAACCACAAAATTCATTTTCAAAATGAATAAGAAATGCAGTATAGATTCTGCAGGGCATTAATGTTTGGTTAGGAAAGCGTAAAATCTCCCGATGTTTCTTCTCATGACTATTATACATTTGCCCCTGTCAAAAAGTATCTACAAAAAGGAGGAGGTACGGGGAGCACTGTAGTACTCTTCACAATGGAGTAGACCGAAAAGACTCATTAGTCCGGATATTTACAGAGAGGTAAGATGATGCAGAGGAACCTTTAAAGAGAAGCAGACAATGCAAGGAATCAGAGGACCTTATTACAACATGATTTAACATAGATGATTTAACATAGAGTCTGTTGTAAAAGTTCACTCCTGATCAATGGTTGTTATCCTTAGGAATTGGGAAATAAAAAGGCAAAAAAAAGTTATATCTTCTGTGATGCCTGAGTTGAGAAATGGACTGTTGAAACAAAGGGCCACTGGGCTCAAAACATTGAATCTTTTTCTCTCTACAGATGCTGCCAGACCGGTTCAGTTTCTCCAGCTCTTTCTTTTTCCCCTAACAATTTTATTTCCTTTGGGAAAATGATAGAGTTCTTTATTAAGGAAGAAATAGCAGGGCATTTAGAAAAGTTTAACACAATCAGACAGAGTCAACATGGTTTTGTGAAAAGGAAACCATGTTTAACAAATTTGATAAAGTTATTTGAGGATATAACAAACAGTGTTGATAAGGAGAATCTGTAGGTGTAGCGTATTTGGTTTTCCAGAAGACATTCAATAGGGTGCCATATAAAAGGTTATTGCACGTGATAGGAGCTCATGGTATTGGGTGTAATATTAACATGGATTGAGCATTGGTTAATATACAGAAGACTGAGAGTGGGGATTATGGGTTTTTTCAGATTGGAAAGACGTGAGAAGTGGAGTGTCACAAAGATGAGACCCGTGACCTCAATTAGTTTCTGTGTATATTAATGACTGGAAGGAGGGGACAGAGCGTACTGTATCAAAGTTGCTGATGATCAAATCATATGATGACATAAGGAAACCACAAGATTACAGAGATGGATTGAGTGGGTAGCCAAAACTTGGCAGATGATTTAAAGTTTTCCTGACAATCTATAGCTTGGGTTGTGGTTGAAGTTGTTGGTTGGTTTGCTGAGCCCATTTAATTTTTTGAAAATGTCCCGTCCCCCAACTGGATGACATCTTCAATGCTGTGTAGCCTCTGGATGAAGCACTGTTGTTGTGATCCGCCCCGAATTTATACCGTTCCGTCTGTCATGGCGGGTGGTTCTATAGGAGAAAGCGAGGACTGCAGATGCTGGAGATCAGAGCTGAAAATGTGTTGCTGGAAAAGCGCAGCGGGTCAAGCAGAATCTTGCAAGGATGCCTTCCTTGAAGAAGCTCCTGCTCCAGCGGGTGGTTCTATAGTTGGCTGATGATATTTAATGCGAAAGTATTGTGGATGTCCAGAAAGTTGTGGAAGCGACATCATTTAAAGAGGAATAGATAGCCTTTTGAAATATCAGTGAGTTGAGGGTGATGAGGAGCTGTCTTGAAAGAAGAGTTGAGGCCGGGAGCAGGCAGATCAGCCATGATCTTGTTGAATGGTGGGCAGGTTTGAGTGCTACTCCTGCCCTTGTTTATAATGTTCAATGTATAACTGGGCTGAGACATTCTGAGGCTTTGCTGACACTGTGCTGACTGAATGATCATTGCTTAGATCTGCTTGGGCCATTGTGAGTAGACTCTGTGATAGGGCGGGGGAAAACAAAATCCATCAGATCATCTAATCTTGATTGGTAATCAAATATTATTGCTGAAAAATAGAGCAACAAAACTCAATGCTCTCATCAGGGAAGGAAAAGAAAATGAAAAACCTTAAAAATTCCAGATTTTACTATTCCCGACAGAAATGTTGTAAGTCAACCTTACAAATAGTTCCACAAATTTAGTATACCCTCCAGTATATCGGCCAAGTAGCATTTTTGACGGTACAAGGCATTAAGCTAAGACATCAACTGGCAACTAGTTAGCCCCCGTTAGTTGGACAGTTTGTCTGCAATGCAGAGTGACACCAACAGCATAGAATCAATTCCCACATTGGTTGAGTTTGCTATGAGAACTCCACCTTCCCAACAGTCCCTTGTCTGATGTGCAATGTCCCTCAAGTTAACCAGTCATCTCTCTCTAGTGAGTGTGCAGCTCTCTGCTCCTCTGGTACTATGGTGAACTTGCTTACTTGCTTATATTTCAGGGGAGATCAGGAGATTAAATCAGGAAATCAGAAATCTGGCTTGTTTCCCCTCCTTATCCAAGAGTTTGCTTTGTAATACAATGAATACCAAAAAATAGAAATACACATAGATATTTTTAGGTGTCTAAGCTGGAACGTGGCTGTTTTATCAAGTGGCTGCACTTCTATAAGGCGAACTAGACAACAGGTACACTTGACCTCATTTGGTGTACCAACTCCCAATAATCCACCAGGAGACACGGAGACTCACAGGCCAGGAGTTTTTGATGCCCTGGATGTGTCCTCTTCTATGCAACTGAGTTTGCTGAAAGGAGGTGCAGAGGCACAAGGCCAAATGGGAGCTTTAATTGAAACATTGGATGCAGTGTATCTGGATCAGAACCTAAGTCATACCTTTCCACTGCATTCTCTACAAATTGTCAGTTTGAGTGAAACTTAAGGATCATACCTTTTAAACCTTGATATAGATTTTTTAGCATTTATTTTCTTGTTTACAATATAGTATCCTTTCTCACCCTCCTGTCATACTGGTATAGAATTCCCATTTGTACTGTTAATCTTCAGCTGTCTATTATGGAAAGGTATGTTGTCCACTCCCCATCCTCTTCTCACATGACAGGCACATGTATTTTGTCCCCAGCAAGAGTCATTTCAGCAGTGATCTTATTTTTCCCTCCCTGAGCAGTGTGATTACATTCAGCCACACATTGCTGTCTTAAAGCATATACTCAGTTGAGGAGAAACAAGTAGATTACCTGACCATTGCAGGTTGCTAATATGTTTTGTCATCTGTCTCAGGAAATAAAAAAATGTCATTCATTATAGTTATCTAGTTCAATTATTGAAGTTTATAAAATCATGAAGAGCATAGATAGGGTGAATGACAATGGTCTGTTCTCTAAGGTGGGCGAGTTCAAAACCAAGTGGCATATTTGTAGGGTAAGAGCAGAAAGATTTAAAAGGGAAATGTGGGGCAAATTGTTTTACACAGAAAGTGGTTCATGTGTGGAAAGAACTGCCACAGAAGTGATGGACGCAGGTATAGCTACAACATTTAAAAGATATTTAGATCAGTACCTGAATAGGAAGGATTTGGAGGGAAATGGGCCAAGTGCACCCAAGTGGAACGAGTTTAATTTTGGAACTTGGACGACATGGACTGGTTGGAGTGAAGGACCTGTTTCTATGTTATGTGACTATATGACTATGACTCTATGACTCTGTTTGATGCCCAAAAGTCACAATGTGAGCTAAACAAGAAATGTTGCTTTCAATGAAAAATAGACATGTGGCTCCTGGCTACAGCAGGTTTTTTTTATATAATTTATTTTTATTAAGAAAAAATAGATTTTTAAATATTACAACAAATACAAAACAATGCCATTCAAAACGGTACAAAAATAGTACAAAACTAAACCCTAATAATAAAAAAAATTCCCCAACCCATCTTCCTATACAAATGTATAAACATATATAGAGAAGTATAAAATTAATAAAAAACTTAAACTAGCTATTTAACTAACTAAATAAATACCTAACTACAAACAAATAAATAGTAATAATCAGCCCAGTCAAACAAAACATTCATACATTCACAGTTCCTCCTCCCTGGATATTGGACTCATGAAACACAATCGTTACGGCTATATAAAAGCCCTTGTTAGTGTGGCAGATAAATCTGTGTCCAGGTATTTCAAAAAGGGCTGCCATGTCTTGTAAAAATTCTTAGTTTTGTGGTGTACTATATTTGTGAGAAAATCCAGTGGAATATGCTCCATAACAATTTTCCGCCAACCCGACAGGCCTGGGGGTTTTTCGGATAGCCAACCTAGCAAGATATTCTTCCTTGCACAGAATGTAAGAATATTGAACAGTTTTGCCTTATGCAAGTCTGCAGGAAGTATAATGGGTAGGCCCAAAAGGAGCGAAATAGGGTCCTTCTCCACCCCTACACCTAAAATCCTCTCCATTGCACCCACCACAGCGCTCCAATATGTTTGAAGCCTGTCACAAGACCAAAGGCAATGGGTAAGAGTACCCATACTGACCTTGCACTTGGGGCATGCTGAAGATACCCCGGTTTAAATTTTGACAAACGGTCTGGGGCTAAGTGGACCCTGTGGAGAATCTTCAACTGTAAAGCATGGGTCCTATTGCAAATTGATATCTTCTTGCATTCTCCCAAATATCCTCCCATGCCTCTGAAGAAACTTTCACACCCAGCTCTCTTTCCCACATCTTGCAGAGTCGATCAGACTCATCTGAGGTGGCACCCCCCAATTGGTGATATAGAGTACTGACAGAGAGTGTACTCTTAGCCCTTAGTACTCCTCTTTCTATGTCAGATTTGTAGGGATCAGTCAAAAGTGTGGTCCTTTTTTGAATAAAATCCCTAACTTGAAAAAAACAAAAGAGGTCTCATTTAGGTAACTCGTACTTCCGTACTAACTGATCGAAGGATATCATTACATGTCCCTCAAATAAATCACCAATGCAAGATATACCCCTAGCTGCCCAACGTTTAAATCCTGAATCTATCATACCTGGTTGAAAACTTGGCATACCCACTAAAGGTATAAACAAAGATGTTTTGCCAATATTACCTTCTCTCTGCCAAATTGCCCTCCATGCTTTAACAGTATTCTTGACTATTGGGATATGACAATATTCCCTAACTGTCCTCACCTTGTCCAAAAACAGCAAACTGGTAAGGGGGCACCTTGCCTGGGAGACTTCGATATCTAGCCATATTGAAAGAGGGTCCCCACAAACCCAATCACTTACGTAGGTCAAAAGTGAGCTTAATTGGTAATTTTTAATGTCCGGAAGGTCTACTCCCCCCAATCTGTGAGGCAACTTCAGTTTGGCTAATTTAATGAGGGGCCGTTTACGGTGCCAGATAAAGGAGCTGAACCAACTGTTCAGTCTCCTGACTGTCTGTTTATTGAAAATCAGGGGGAGCATCCGTATAGGGTATAGCAAACGAGGGAGAATATTCATCTTAATAAGTGCTATCCGACCCAACGATGACACTGGAAGTGCCTCCCATTTTTGGAGATCTTGTTTAATTTTTTCAAATAATTAAAATTGACTTTGAACAGCCAATCCAGAATTAATCTTATACCCTGAAAAAGCGCCAAACGCATGAATGCATTGTATCAGGCAAGGCACTGAAACTGCTGGATTTGTCAAGAAAATTAGAACATCATCTGCATACAGTGAGATCTTATGTAATTTTGACCCCACTTCTGGAGCTGATATATTGAGATCCCCACGAATGGCCTCTGCTAAGCAGCCTCCTAACATTATTGGAGGACCTGCGACCCTTTATGAAGCCTGTTTGATCCTCTTTAATAATAGAGGGTAACACAGTCTCCAGCATTAACACAACAGCCTTAGAGAGGATCTTAAAGTCCACATTTAAGAGTGAGATGGGCCTGCATGAAGCACATTCTTCCGGATCCTTCCCTTTTTTAAGGATAAGTGAAATATTGGCCTCTCTCAGAGATGGTGGGAGACAACCATGACTGTATGATTCCTTAAACATATTCAGCATCGGGCCTGACAGTATACTTATAAATTCCTTATAGAATTCACTAGGAAGTTCATCAGGACCGGGTGCCTTTCCACTCTGAAGCTGCCTCACAGCTTCCTGCACTTCTTGCTCTGACAATGGGGCATGTTGTTCGGGAGTCACACCCGGGAGCTTAAGATCTCTTAAAAAAGGATTCCATTTTGGCCTGCCCCTTCTCACAATTCTCAGACAGATATAATTTAGAGTAGAATCTCTGGAACGCCACATTAATCTTTTTAGAATCACATGTTAGGTTTCCAGACCCTTCTTTAATCGATGTAATGGGGCCGGATATCTCAGGGAGTACTGAATCCCAAGCTCCTTCAATCTTCTCTTGACACCATCATACGATTTTCGTTTCTGGATCACCGCCGCTGAAAAGTCCTGAAAAAACATGATCTTAGACCCCTCGTAAATTAGGGCCTTTGGATCCTTCCCCTGGAGTCTGGAAGCCTCTGTAACTCTCTCCTTATCCTGATAATGATGGAACTGCACCAGGAAAGGACAAGGGCATTGACCCAGATTCGACCTCCATGCTGCGACCCGGTGAGCCCTCTCTATCTTCAATCCTCTCATGCCAGTCTCCAAGTCAAGGAATTTCGGAAGCCAATCTTCAACAAGTTCCGCGACCGCTCACCCTCCTTACCCTCAGGCAGACCGATGATCCGAATGTTTTTCCTCTTGCCCCTGTTTTCAAGATCATCCACTTGGTCACGCAAATTACGAACCTGCGTTTTCAGGGCTTGGATCTCTTCCTTGAATGAACTGGCATCAGTTTCCACCACTATGACCCTGTGCTCCACCTCATCTGTCCTCTTCTCCAGGTCTCCCAGCTACTGCTCATGCTTCTGCAGAATGAGAGAGACTGGAGCCAGCTTCTCTTCAATCTGTTTCCCCAACATCTCGTGAGATTTCGAGAGCTGGTTCACCAGCTCCTGAAGAGTAATCTGCTCTGAGGCTGCTGCAGGCTGAGCTGCAGGCCCGGCCTCAGATGCTCCTCCTCCCTTTTTAGGCATTTCTAGACAGCTGAAAATACAGGTAATTTTTAAATGTTTCTTGGGGCTCCACAATCTTTCCAACACCCCAAGAAATCCTGATGACCTAGGTTGGGTGGGTTAAAGGACCGTCCTGCTCCTGCTGTGATGCGAAGCTCCACAGTGTGATCTTCTCAGATCGCTGCCATCTTAGATCCCCTCAGCAGGTTTTTAAACATGATAAAGTTTTGGATTTGGATAACACACAAATTATCTTCTTGTTTTTTTTTCAGTGGCATGATTTGAATACTGTGCAACTTATTTCATACAAATCTTGTTATGTCATTTAGCCAAAGGGCTTTTGTATGAAATTTACTTCCAACTCATGCAAACTGCAATGTCATAATGTCTTGACTACAAACATTGCACTGCAAAAAGCCTCTGAAAATTACACATTTTAAATCTTTAGAAAAACATTGCTACATTTCACATGACTATGATGATACTTTGCTGGCGATAAATCATACAGATAGAAAAGCACTAACTTCTCCATGATGTTCTTGATGAGATGGGCAACGTTGATTTTAAAAAACCTCTAATCGACGTCAGTACCTTTTGCTACTGCAGGAAAAATATACAAGAAAGGCCCTTACTCCTAATTGCTGTTGATGGCTCTCTGCTGGAAAAGTAAATAAGTGAGTGTTGGGTGAGGGCATGTTTAGACACACTGATGACACCATGATCAGCCTATCCTGTTTACCTCCTCAGGCTCCTTTAGTATGTGCACTAACGTCCTCAGCAAGACTGCATGTGGTCTGTGTCATGCAAAATGCATCTGGCAGAC
This sequence comes from Chiloscyllium plagiosum, assembly GCF_004010195.1. Taxonomy (NCBI): domain Eukaryota; kingdom Metazoa; phylum Chordata; class Chondrichthyes; order Orectolobiformes; family Hemiscylliidae; genus Chiloscyllium; species Chiloscyllium plagiosum. The sequence goes on along the minus strand of NC_057729.1, from coordinate 18,683,654 downwards.
AGTACCTTTGTATCACCCACAGTGCCAACCAAAGAACGCCCAATTTAATGCCCAAAAAATCTTAACAGTGCAACTGGTATAAAACTAAATTAAAATATCATAAAATCTCTGGTATTTTAGATCCTGGTTATGTGATTTTCTGTATCACTCTTCATTATTCTGACAATGAATGTGTCCTTTCTGGTGTTGATGGAATCTTTTTCTTTTCAATAACATATTTTGTTAAGTTTGTCTCATGATTTTTCAGGTAATAATCCATGGACTTTGCTGATCCGTCTTGTAGAAATGGCCCCATATTTTATGTTAATTGAAATGTATTTCTGAGCAAATCAAGATTGCTCAGAATGGTGAGGCTGAATCTCCCTCAACATTGGGTCTTTTAATGGAATTGTAGAGCTTTGGACAGCAACAGTAGCCTAGTGTTGCACGAAGACAAGTGAGGAGGCAGCAGTAGCTAGAGAAATCCCTCCATGATTGTATGCAAATGGAGGAAACTAAGCAGTCATGTTTGGAAAGTACATTGACAATCTGGGGTGATAATACCAGTGATTGAGGAGGGCACATGGGGCAATGTCAGTTGTGGAGCAGTGGGTGATATGGAGCAGAGGCAGTGTCTGCTATTCTTTGCATGCGGTTTGAGACCAATGCTGTCTCTAAATTTCACATTCAGGTAATTATAGTTTGAAATCTTATCCGTTAGTTGTGGCCTGCAATAATTTCTTCAAATAGCATATTTTGTGCCATATCTAGTCCTGGATTTCTTGAGAGCAGTTAAGGAAAATCTATCTTATAGTTAGGCCTCCAACAGGAATTATTGTTCCTCTGATTCTCAATTTCTTCCCTTCAGTCTGAGTGACTTGTTTATATATTCCCTGAGCCATTTTTCCCACTTTTTTGAAAAGGTAGGGTGAAAGCTTCTGGCAGTGGCCAGTTTACTAGCCATGGGACAGGAAGTGAGCAACACTTGTATCTGGGGATAAGATGGCTGGCTGCACACAACAATAAAGAAACAGTTAATTAGTTATACTCAGATGACAAGTGCATAAAATCTCACAACCAGCTTTACAATGAGAACATTAATTTGCTCAGAGGCTTGAGCAAATTAATGTTCTCACAGTAAAGGTCGAATGTCCAAGCACCATATCTGCAGGTCATCCAAACAAGAATTAATTTCTTGCAAGGCAGGAACATCACTTTGGCTGTATGTACGAAGTTAAAAATCACACAACACCAGTTCAACAGGTTTATTTGGAAGCACTAGCTTTTGCAGCACTGCTTCTTCATCAGGTGGTTGTGGAGTATAAGATCATAAGACACAGAATTTATAGCAAATGTAAATGTAACTGAAATTATACATTGAAAATGACCTGGATTTCTTGTTAAGTCTCTGATCTTTTAGAATGAACATATTGGTTTCAGTTCTTTCATACGTAAATCGCAGAACATTTAAAAGTTACATTCTCAAGTGGACTTTAACAATTGGTGTCATGTTGGCCCAGATAATGCATTGAAGGTGTGAGCTGCCCTGTGTGAGACTGTCTGTGCCACAATGTTCAGACTGATTCTCATCTAAAAAATGGATTTACAGAATCTTACATGGATTCATGCAGTTTTTGAGCAAAGTAAAATGTAATTCTGCACATACAAATTCGCCCCATAAACATATATGTGTGTGTGTTCATGTGGGTGTGTAAGTGTGGGATTGGGGGAGGGGTTATGAGTATCTGTGAAAGAGTGTGCATGTGAGTGTGAGTGTAAAGGGATATAAGTCTGTGAGAGGGTGCATGTGTGAGTGTGCGAGTGTATGTGTGAGCATATGAGAGCGAGTCTGTGTGTGTTTGGGTCTGTAGGAGTGTATGTGTGTGTATGTAGGAGTGTCTGTGTGTCTGTGTCTGTGTGTGTGTGTGTGTGTGTGTGTGTGTGCATCTGTCTGTGTGTGTGTAGTGCAGTGGGGTCACCTGTACTGTGACATGAACCCAAAGTCCTGGTTGAAGCCATCCCCATGGGTACCAAACTTGGCTATCAGCCTCTGCTCGGCCACTTTGCATTGTTCTGGATTAGTGGTGCTGGAAGAGCATAGCAATTCAGGCAGCATCCGAGGACAGGCAAAATCGACGTTTCGGGCAAAAGCCCTTCATCAGGAATAAAGGCAGAGAGCCTGAAGCATGGAGAGTTGACCCCAGGATTATGACTGTTCACCTCTTCCTTTTTGGTTGAAACAATATATATAGAATAAGGTAGACTCATTGAGGCCAAACTCGGCCTACAGCACTAGTTGACATACCACTTTGCAATTTATCCAACAGTTTCACCTTTTCACTAAGCTTCCTCACCACCTTCTTGTGTTTAGGCACACAAGCACTGCCACTTCCTCAACAGCCATCACAATAACACAAAGGGCACAAGGGCAAGAGTGTGACGTGCACAATCAACTTCAATGAGGCAAGAGAATGGAGAGGGAAGATGATGCTGAGAGTATCCAAGCATGGGTTAGGTGGGAGAGGTGGTGAGCTGGCACCCACATTTATGTTCACATTGTACAGCCACAACATGATGTCCCAACTCATATGCTCAATGCTCTGATCAATAAAGGAAAGCATACCAAATGCCGCCTTCATTATCCAATCTACCTGTGACTCCACTTTCAAGGAACTATGAACCCTCACTCCAAGGTCAGATGTTGGAAACTATTATTTAATATGTTATAGCAAGGAACTTAGAAAAGTTCAAGACAATCAGGCAGGTTCAACATGGTAATATGAAAAAGAAATTATATTTAACCAATTTATTGGACCTCTTCGAGGAAGTAACATGTGTTGTGTATAAAGGGGCAGTGGTCAATGTATAGCATTTATACTTCCAGAAGGCATTTGATAAGGTGCCACATCAAAGTTAATTATAGAAAATAAAAGTTCATGGTATGGAGGTATCCTGTTGGCATGGATGGAAGATGTTTAGCTAATAGGAAAGAATTTAGCCATAAATGGGCAATTGTTTGGTTGGCAGGATGTAATGAGTGTTTGAAACATATAAGATCCTGGGAATGAACAGAATGGATGTGGAGATGATGTAACGTGGTGTGAAAGCATCTAGAACTAGGGGTCACTGTTTAAAAATTAAGAGTTTGCCCTTTCTGAACTGTCTTAAATATTTTCTCATTGAGGGTCTTGAGTCTTTGCTACCATCTTCCTAAGTGGGTTGGAAGTAGAGTCATAGAATATTTTTGAGGCAGCGATAGTTTATTTTATGAGCAAGAGGGTGAAAGATTATCGGAGGTAAATGGGAACGTTGAGTAATCAGAGCAGCCAATTGCTTACTAAATTTCAGAGAGGGCTGAAGGAATCTTTTTAATTCATCTATAATTGTTGAGATGCTACACCATGTGATGTGCTGTGTGACTAACCTTATTAGGTGGCAATGGATTAGCTTATGGATTCCAGTTAGCAAATCTATGAAGTGAGAAAATCTGCTTCAGTATTTATGTCTGAAATCAGATCAGAGGGTTAGAGGATTTGAGTTATTGGGAGAGGCTGAACAGGCTGGGGCTGTTTTCCCTGGAGCGTCGGAGGCTGAGGGGTGACTTTATAGAGGTTTATAAAATCATGAGGGGCATGGATAGGATAAATAGACAAAGTCTTTTCCCTGGGGTTGGGGAGTCCAGAACGAGAGGGCATAGGTTTAGGGTGAGAGGGGAAAGATATAAAAGAGACCTACGGAGCAATGTTTTCACAAAGGGTGGTACGTGTATGGAATGAGCTGCCAGCAGAAGTGGTGGAGGCTGGTACAATTGCAACATTTAAAGGGCATCTGGATGGGTAGATGAATAGGAAGGGTTTGGAG
>NC_057729.1:18659673-18679504 GCF_004010195.1 Chiloscyllium plagiosum | reverse complement strand
TGAAGGGCTTTTGCCCGAAACGTCGATTTTACCTGTCCTCGGATGCTGCCTGAATTGCTGTGCTCTTCCAGCACCACTAATCCAGAATCTGGTTTTCAGCATCTGTAGTCATTGTTTTTACCACTTTGCATTGTTGCCTGTCTCGAAGTCCGCCTTGGAGGATGGGTCACCCGAAGGTCCGAGGTCGAATGTTCTGGACCGCTGAAGTGTTCTCCGACTGGGACGGAAACACTCCTGTCTGTTGATTGTTGTGTGGTAACCATTCATCTGTTGCTGTAGCCTCTGCTTAATCTCACCAATGTACCATGCCTCAGCGCATCCTTGCCTGCAGCGTATGAGTTGACAATGTTGGCTGAATCGCATAAGTACCTGCCACGTACATGGTGGGAGGTGTCCTCACACGTAATGGTGGCATCCATGTTGACACTCTGACACGTCTTTCAGCGTCCACCATGACAAGGTTGTATGGTATTTTCCTGAAAGCCGGGCAGCTCCAAATCATGTCTGCATGAACACATTGAGAAAGCAGCAAAACCTTTTATCTGATTACTGCTCCCCTACCTCCAACCCCCCCCCAAAACTTGGATAACCTTAAGCAATGTCTCTGAGAAGACAACAGGGGTGGCTCCATGGTTCAGCATAATCTCCCTGCAGGTCCAATTTCAGATTTCTGGAAAGGGTCAGAAATCCTCGACGCTGAAGGGAGCGCTACACAACGTCACAGAGTCGTAGAGTCATAAAAATATATAGCACAGGAACGGACACTTTTGTCCAACTCATCCATGCCAATCAGATATCCTAAATTAATCTAGTCCCTTTTGCCACCACTTGGCCGTTATCCCTCTAAACCCTTCCTATTCACATACCCATCCAGTTGCTTCTAAATGCCATAACTGTCCCAGCCTCCATATAGATCACATCTACCGCTCTGCCCTCATCAATCCTCTTTGTTACTTCTTCAAAAAACTCAATCAGGTTTGTGAGACATGATTTACCATGCACAACACCATGTTGACTGTCCCTACTCAGTTCCTTGCCTTTCCAAATACATGTACATCATGTCCCTCAGGATTCCCTCCAACATTTTGCCCACCACCAACGTCAGGCTCACTGGTCTATAGTTCCTTGGCTTGTCCTTACCACTCTTTGTAAACAGTGGCACCACATTTGCCAACCTCCAGTCTTCTGGCACCTCACCTGTGACTATCGATGATACAAATATCGCAGGAAAAGGCCCATTAATCACTTCCCTACCTTCCCACAGAGTTCTAGGGTACATCTGATCAGGTTCTGGGGATTTATCCACCTTTATGCATTTCAAGACATCCAGCATTTCCTCCTCTGTAATTTGGACATTTTGCAAGGTGTCACCATCTAATTCCCTACAGCCTGTATCTTCCATATCCTTTTCCACAGTAAATATTATTGCAAAATACTCGTTTCATATCTCCCCCATTTTCTGCAGTTCCACTCAAAGGCCGCCTAGCTGATCTTTGAGGGGCCCTGTTCTCTCCCTAGTTAATCTTTTGTCCTTAATGTATTTGTAAAAACTCTTTGGATTCTCCTTAATTCTAGTTGCCAATGCTATTGCATGTCCCCTTTTTGCCCTCCTGATTTCCCTCTTAAGTATACTCCTACTGCCTTTATACTCTTCTAAGGATTCACTCGATGTATCCTGCCTATACCTTATGCTTCCTTCTTTTTCTTAACCAAACCCTCAATTTCTTTTGTCATCCAGCATTCCCTATACCCACCAGCCTTTCCTTTCACCCCTAACAGGAATATACTTTCTCTGGATTCTCGTTATCTCATTTCTGAAGGCTTCCCATTTTCCAGCTGTCCCCTTATCTGCGAACATCTACCCCCAATCAGCTTTCGAAGGTTCTTGCCTAATACTTTCAAAATTAGCCTTTCTCCTATTTAGAATTACTGTTTTATAAGCTGTTATTTTGTTTTGGAGCTTTAGGGAAAATAGCTCAAAACAACGGCACTTTTAAAAGGAGGAAGAAAGACAAAACGTAGCGACCACATGGTCAGCGAGGGAGAGAGAGAAAGAAACCTACACTGCTAACTGACACAGCAATGAATCTCCACAGTCACTACCTCTGCTGTTTGAGTTCATGTATTGTTGGACATCAGACAGTGTCAAGGAAAAAGTAACAGACAGCGAAATTCACAGCTGACCATGTAGGAATCTGTGTGGGAGTGCTCACAGTGCAGGAACAAGTAAGTGCATAGTTTTTAACATGTAACCTTACTTAAGTCTACAGTAGTGAGTAGAGTGGGTCCTTTGTTAATTGTATGTTTTATTGAGATCTGTCTCTTGATTAAATTTTAAAAATATAAGGCATCATTATTAAGTTAGCATGGAGCACATTTTTTTAGAGCAATGTGAAGGTGTTATTTTCTGGGTCTGTAGATTGTGAACGAGCAAAGATGGCCTTTAGTAGAGTGATGTGCTCTTCCTGCGGGATGTGGGAGTTTATGGAAAGTTTCCATGTTACTGATGATTATGCCTGCAGGAAATGTTTTTGATTGCAAATCCTATCAGATCACATGGATCGGTTAGAGCGGCAGTTAGAAACAATGAGAAACTTACAGGAACTAGGAGGTGTGATGGATGGCAGTTATAGGAAGGGAAAAAAGCCACAGTAACAGTCAGGAGGATAGGTTAACTCCAGGAAAGATAGGAGGGGTTTGCAGGTAATGCAGGAGGTTATCTCCTGTGGTTATCCCCATTCAAACACACGTGCTCTTTTGGAAAATGCAGGGGTGATGGATTCTTAGGAGAATGTAACACAAACAGCCAAGTATCAAGACTGGTATCAAGACTGGCTCCAATGTAATAAGGGGTACATTGGGTTCCAAGCGATTACTTGAGGACTGTCTAGTCAGAGACACAGACAGACTTTTCTGCAGCTGGCAGTGAAAAATCAGAATGGTGTGTTGCCTCCCTGGAGCCAGGAATAAGGATAACTCAGAGAAGGTGCAGCATGTTAGCAAAAGGGAGAGGGACCAGCCGGAGGTCATTAGAACTAATGACACAGGAAGGGAAAAGGACGAGATTCTGAAGGAAGAATATAGAAAGCTAGGCAGGAATTAAAAAAAAGGAGGTCCTCGAGGGTAGTAGTACCTGGATTATTCCCGGTGCCACAAGCTGGTGAGGGTAGGAATAGGAAGATAGAGCAGATGAATGTGTGGCTGAGGAGCTGGTGAAGGGGAGAAGGTTCACATTTTTGGATCAATGGTATCTCTTCCGATGTAGAAGTGACTTGTACAAGAAGAATGGATTGCACGTGAATTGGACGGGACTAATATACTGGCAGGGAGATTTGTTAAAGCTGCTCAGGAAGATTTAAACTAGTAAGGAGGGGGGTTGGAACCAAGGGAGGCAGTGAGGAAACAGATCAAACTGAGACTGGTACACCGAGAAACCGAGTGAGTCAAACAGCCAGGGCAGACAGGAACAAAGCAGGGAACAAGGTAGGACTGATAAATTAAACTGCATTTACTTCAATGCAAGTGTCTTAACAGGGAAGGCAGATGAACTCAGGGCATGTTTAGGAACATGAGACTGGGATATCATAGTAATTACAGAAATGTGGCACAGGGATGGACAGGACTGGCAGCTTAATGTTCCAGGGTACAAATGCTATAGGAAGGGTAGAAAGGTGGGCAAGACAGGAAGGGGAGTGGGATTTTTGATAAGGATAGCATTAGAGCTGTACTTATGGCAGATATTCCTGGGAATACATCCACGAAAGTTATTTGGGTGGACTGAGGAATAAGAAAGGGACAATCACCTTACTGGAATTGTATTGTAGAACTGCTAATAGTCAGCAGGAAATTGAGGAACAAATTTGTAACAAGATTTCAGTTAACTGTCAGATTAATAGGGTGGACAAAGTTAAAAATTACACTATCAGTTCAGCTGCATGACACTATAATATTTTGCTATAAAAACTGGTCTTATGACCCTGCTTCACAACCTCATGATGCAGAAGCAGCCCTTTGAAAGCTAGTGCCTCCAAATAAACCTGGTGTTCCATGACTTTTGACTTTGACCACCCCGGTCAAACACTGGCTCCTCCAAATAATAGTGTGGTTATGGAAGGGGATTTTAACTTTTCAAACATAGACTGGGACTGCCATTGTGTTAAGGGTTTAGATGGAGAGGAATTTGTAAAGTGTGTACAAGAAAATGTTCTGATTCAGTATGTGGATGTACCTACTAGAGAAGGTGCAAAATTTGACCCATTCTTGGGAAATAAGGCAGGGCAGGTGACTGAGGTGTCAGTGGGGGAGCACTTTGGTGCCAGCGATCATAATTCTATTAGATTTAAAATAGTGATGGAAAAGGATAGACCAGATTTAAAAGTTGAAGTTCTAAATTGAGAAAGGCCAATTTTGGCGTTATTAGGCAAGAACTTTCAAAAGCTGATTGGGGGCAGATGTTCGCAGGTAAATGGACGGCTGGAAATTGGGAAGCCTTCAGAAATGAAATAATGAGAGTCCAAAGACAGTATATTCCTGTTTGGGTGAAAGGAAAGGCTGGTAGGTATAGGGAATGCTGGATGATTGGAGAAATTGAGGTTTTGGTTAAGAAAAAGGAGGAAGCGTATGTCAGGTATGTCAGATTTCCTGAAGAAGGGCTTATGCCCGAAACACCGATTCTCCTGCTCCTTGGATGCTACCTGACCTGCTGCGCTTTTCCAGCAACACATTTTTCAGCTCTGATCTCCAGCATCTACAGTCCTCACTTTCTCCTATGTCAGGTATAGACAGGAGAGATTGAATGAATCCTTAGAAAAGTATAAAGACAGTAGGAATATTCATAAGAGAGAAATCAGGAGAGCAAATAGGGCACATGAGATAGCTTTGGCAAATAGGGTTAAAGTGAATCGAAAGGGATTTTATAAATACATTAAGGACAAACAGGAAACTAGGGAGAGAATAGGGCCCCTGAAAACTCAGCAAAGCATGCTATGTGTAGAGCCACAACAGAAGGAGGAGATACTGGATGAGTATTTTGCATCGGTGTTTACTTTGGAGAAGGACATAGAAGATATAGAATGTAAAGAAATAGATGGTGACATCTTGAAAAATATCCATAATACAGAGGAGGAAGTGCTGGATGTCTTGAAACGCATAAAAGTAGATAAATCCCCAGGACCTGATCAGATGTACCCTAGAACTCTGTGGGAAGCTAGAGAAGTGATTGCTGGGCCCCTTGCTGAGATATTTGTATCATCGATAGTCACAGATGAGGTGCCAGAAGACTGGAGATTGGTTAACGTGGTGCCACAATTTAAGGAAGGTGGTAAGGAAAAGTCAAGGAACTATGGACTGATGAGCCTGACATCAGTGGTGGGCAAGTTGTTGGAGGGAATCCTGAGGGACAGGATGTGCATGTATTTGGAAAGGCAAGGACTGATTACGAATAGTCAGCATGGCTTTGGGTGTGGGAAATCATGTCTCACAAATTTGATTGACATTTTTGAAGAAGACTGATGAGGGCAGAATGGTAAATGTGATCCAAATGAATTTCAACATGGCATTCGGACAAGTTCCTCATGGGAGACTGGTTAGCAAGGTGAGATGACATAGAATACAGGGAGAACTAGGTACTTGGATACAGAATTGGCTCAAAAGTAGAAGACAGAGAATGATGGTGGAGGGTTGTTTTTCAGACTGGAGGCCTGTGACCATTGGTGTGCCACAAGGATCGGTGCTAGGTCCACCTCTTTTCATCATTTATATATAAATGATTTGGATATGAACATAGGAGGTATAGTTAGTAAGTTTGCAGATGACACAAAATTGGAGTTGTAGTGAACAGCAAAGAAGGTTACCACAGAGTACAATGGGATCTTGATCAGATGGGCCAATGGGCTGAGGAGTGGCAGATGGAGTTTAGATAAACGTGAGATGCTGCATTTTGGAAAAACAAATCAGAGCAGGACTTATACACTTAGTGGTAAGATCCTGGGGAGTGTTGTTGAATAAAGAGACCTTGGAGTGCAGGATCATAGTTCCTTGAAAGTAGAATAGCAGATAGATAGGATTATGAAGAAGATGTTTGGTATACTTTCCTTTATTGGTCAGAGCATTGAGTATAGGAGTTGGGAGGTCATGTTGAGGCTTTACAGGATATTGGTTAGGCCACTTTTGGAATATTGCACGCAATTCTGGTCTCCTTCCCATCGAAAGGATGTTGTGAAACTTGAAAGGTTCAGAAAAGATTTACAAGAATGGTGCCAGGATTGGAGGGTGTAAACTATAGGGAGAGGCTGAATAGAATATGGCTGTTATCCCTGGAGTGTTGGAGGCTGATAGGTGACCTTGTATAGGTTTATAAAATCATGAGGGGCATGGATAGGATAAACAGACAAGATCTTTTTCCTGGGGTGGGGGAGTCCAAAACTAGAGGGCATAGGTTTAGAGTGAGAAGGGAAAGACATATAAGAGATCTAAGTGGCAACTTTTTCATGCAGAGAGTGGTGCGTGTATGGAATGAGCTGCCAGAGGAAATGGTGGAGGCTGGTACAATTATAGCATTTAAAAGACATCTGGATGTGATATGAATAGGAAGGGTTTAGAGGGATGTGGGCCAAGTGCTGGCAAATGGGACTGGATTACGTTCAGATATGTGGTCGGCATGGATGAGTTGGACTGAAGTGTCGGTTTCCACGCTGTACATCTGTGTCTCTCTGACTCTATTTAGAGTTAACAGGACAGATGAAGAGTGTATTGAATAGAGCTTCCTTAATGGGGCAGAGCGTACAACAGCAGGGAAATGATGTTGCATTTGGATAAAATGCTTACTGGACTTTAGCTGGCACGGAGTAGCAACACCAATGATGTCTGTGCAAGATCCCGTGAAATAGCTGGGAAGACAGATGCACTAACACCAGCGTCCTCGACCAAGCCATCATCACCAGTGTTGAGGCACTGACCACCCTTGATCAGCTGTGGTGATCTGGGCATGTTGTCCGTGTGACCAAGATGAGACTTTCCAAGTAGGTGCTCTATTCCCAGCTCCAAAATGGTAGGCTAGCCGCAGGCAGACAGAGGGAGTGCTTTGGGGATACCCTCAGGCCCTCAGTGGCGAAGTGCAGCATTCCCACAGACACCTGGGAATCACTGGCCCAAGTGGAGGAGGGGCATCCAGAAAGTCAGGAAGCACCTTGAGACCTGCCTTCGGGAAAAGGTGGAAGCCAGGCAAAATCAGCGTAAGGAGCGCACTGCCACACCAACACCTCACCCACTCCTTCTCGTGACTCCTACCTGCCCCAAATGTAACAGAGCCTGTGGTAGCCATATCAGTCTCTACAGCCATGTATGGACACACCCTGAGAGGGGAAGACAGTCAGCTTCATCTGCGAGGGACCGCTGAAGATGAGGATGATGATATACTACATTGGAACGTGTAGAAAGATCTACAAGAACAGGTTTAAGGGATGGAAAACTTTATTTTTGAGGGTAGATTAAAGAAGTTGGGATTGTTCTCCTTGGAGAGAATGGCTGAGAGGAGATCCGATGGAGATTTTCAAAATCATGAGCAGGCTGGATAGAGTGGATAGGGAGAAACTGTTCCCACTTGTCAAACAAATAAGAAAGAAAAGACATAGATTTAAACTGATTTGCAAAAGAAGCAAGGGTGAAGTGAGGAAAACCTTCTTCAATCACCACGTAGTTAGGGTATGAATGCATTATGGGTATCTGGTGGTTTGGTTGAGGCATTCAAGAGCATATTGGACAACTATTTGGATAAAAATACTGTGCAAAGGTGTAGGGAAAAAGTGAGAGGTTGGTAATTGTGCTCATTTGAAGGGCAGGCACAAGCAGATTGGGCTAAATGGCTTCCTTTTGTGTTGTAAGAGTTCTGAGATTTTCCTGAGATTCTTCTGGAAGGTATTGTTTTCCAGGGATGGTAACAGGAGGTCGTCCCGTCTAACCAAAAATTCTGGAAGGTGGGTGCATGCTCGGTTGGTGGCTGTGGGGCAAAATCCAGAACCTTAGTCCAGTGCTAGATGCAGCTGAATGATCATCTGTGCATCACCAGGGCAAGTTAAAGCAGCAAAGTGACACACATAAGGTAGGAGGCTCTTTATTAGAAGGAACGTGTATATTGAATATCTGAGAGTCATGAACATTGAAGGATAGACTGGGTATGGAACACCTACTAGGGAGTGTACTGGAGCAGGCATAGGCATGATAACTGATAAACTGGTTACACAGCAATGGGATTGACATTCAATCCCTCTGTCTGACTGCAGGAAAAAACCCCTCATAATCATAGTGCATGGCAAAGCAGGAGGAACAATCCTGACCCTTTCCAAGGAGGAGGCTGTACCATTTTTGTGGATGACTGTCACCAAGCATGAAGCAATGGAGAAATGACAGTGATTTAGAATTTAAAGTATCACTCAGGTCTGGTGTTCAGGAATGACGACAGAGGAGTAACAGCTGCAACATTTAAGAACAGTGGTTGCTTATCACCATCAGCTAATTCTTTTTATTCTCCAATGCATATTCATGTAGCAAGAGGAAGGAATGACCTCCAGGTCCACTTCAAGCTTCACTAAGGGTGATGACTTAGAATCTCAGAGGAAGCACTTGCCATACTATTCCCAGGCACCTTGCACCAGGACAGGGATTCACCTCAGTGGGTGCACATTCTAGATTCAGGGTCACAATCTAGTAAGCAATTGCAGTCATGCACCTGCAACTGAGGGAGGAGATGACCACTGAGGTCACTAAATCTTGGAACAAAAATGGAATCAGCCCCTTGCAAATGAGAAACTAGATTAGATTAGATTACTTACAGTGTGGAAACAGGCCCTTCGGCCCAACAAGTCCACACCGACCCGCCGAAGCGTATACCACCCAGACCCATACTCCTACATTTACCCCTTCACCTAACACTACGGGCAATTTAGCATGGCCAATTCACCTAAACTGCACATTTTTGGATTGTGGGAGGAAACCGGAGCACTCGGAGGAAACCCATGCAGACACGGGGAGAATGTGCAAACTCCACACAGAGAGTCACTTGAGGCGGGAATTGAACCCGGGTCTCTGGCGCTGTGAGGCAGCAGTGCTAACCACTGTGCCACCATGCCGCCCACAAACCTCTGGATTTGGCTATTCAAGACCTATTGGAGATGCAGAGATAGGAAAGAGAACATTTGGCAGAATTACCAGAGGCAAAATCCACACTTGAGCAAACTTTGGTAGAGTATACTCAAGCTCTGACTGGAGTCATAATTCCAGCATGTGAGTACTCAGCTACTTCCAGCGAAAGGAGGGAACCTTGGAAACGCAGATCCAGTGGAATATACCTTGGCTGTTGAATATGTGTTTGGACTGGACTCCATCGCTGTAGCCATGGTCAACATTTCTTCTAAGCTGCATGGCTGTGTATATGATGGTTGATGTTCCAACCTGGATCACAGCATTGACTTCCAGTATGGATCTTGGAGGTTTCATGAAAGAAAAACACAATGAAGGGAACTCTAGCTAGGATGCAGTCCATGCGCCCCTTCTGCTATCAAAGTGTACCCATACGGATGAGGTGTGCCAGCAACCACCCAAAGGGTTTTCATGTCAGGACATTTCAACGGTCCCCTGGATCTCCACCTCTCCTTCATCAGTGATTCCCATCACAATCAGTCGATCAGATTGAGCAGGAGCACCTGCAGTTGACACTCAGGAAGCCAAGGCACTCTAGGCCTTGGATCTGTCAAGGTTAAAATCAACTAGAGAAAGTGAGGATGACAGATGCTGGAGATCAGAGTCAAGAGTGTGTTGCTGGGAAAACACAGCAGGTCAGGCAGCATCCAAAGGGCAGGAGAATCAAAGTTTCGGCCATAAGTCCTTTATCAGGAGTGAAGCTTGTGGGCCAGGGCTGAGCGATAAATCAGAGGGGGGTAGGGTTGGAGGGAAGGTAGCTGAGAAAGTGAAAGATGGATGAAGATGAGGGAGAAGGTGATAGGTCAGAGGGAGCAGTGATAGATGGGTGCCGAGTTGGAGGCTTGGGACTGGGATAATGTGGGGGCAAGGGAAATGAGGAAGCTGTTGAAATCCACATTTATCCTGCGTGGTTGCAGGGTCCCAAAGTGGAATATGAGGCATTCTTCCTCCAGGCATCGATGGTAATGGTATCCCAGTCCCAAGCCTCCAACTCAACACCGCCCTCCGGACTTGACAATAAATCCCCCCCAGACCTATCATCTTCTTCCTCACCAGCATCCACCTATCGCTTTCTCAGTTACCTTCCCCCCAACCCTACCCCCCTCCCATTTATCTCTCAGCCCCAGCCACCGGCCTGATGAAGGGCTTATGCACGAAATGTTGATTCTCTTGCTCCTCGGATGCTGCCTGACCTGCTGTGCTTTCCCAGCACACACTCTTAACTTGGATCTGTCAAGGCTGGAGGATTTTTGTCAAGGTCATCTGAGGCGACAAGGTATGGCATTCAGCAGGTTACCTCAACCTCAGCTGTAGGTATTGGGGCAGCACTTAGACATTATAAAGAAAAACGAAGAAATTATCAAGGAGCAAAGGTAGTACTAGTAACACTGTATTTGAAACAGATGTAAATACAACTTTTAATTTTACCTTATTCATGGATGTTGTATTTTCATTATGTTGCTAGTTGCAGCAATGGTTGTGTATGTTTAAGGTTAGTGCGCCTCATCTCCAACCAATCTGTAAAGATGTGGGCTTGTGGACATGCCATTTATTGTGTCATGTCAAGAGAGTCAGCAGTTTGGAGTATCCTGATATTTGTGTGTAAATCCTTCGGTATCATTTGTGAAGTATAATAATCCAGCCTGTGGTGTTCACCTGATGCTCATCCTTCGGAGACTCCATTTCAGAATCAAAAGCAGATGACTGATCATTGAGGCTGCTGCCTGAGCAATATCAAAAGCTCAGTCATTGAACAGTTTGCTGGTGCCTACATGACAGAGTTTATTGTGAGGCAATGCCCCAATCTGGACAGTGTGTCAGTGATGGCACGGTGGCACAGTGGTTAGCATTGCTGCCTCACAGCGCCAGAGACCCGGGTTCAATTCCCGCCTCAGGCGACCGACTGTGTGGAGTTTGTACGTTCTCCCCGTGTCTGCGTGGGTTTCCTCCGGGTGCTCCGGTTTCCTCCCACAGTCCAAAGATGTTCGGCGGGGCGGTGTGGACTTGTTGGGCCGAAGGGCCTGTTTCCACACTGTAAATAATCTAATCTTTAAGACACTTGTGTGACTTCCTGACAAGTTACAAGTGCATGTGACTATGGGCTTGCTAAAGCCAAGGACCAGCTACATTTCCACTTCTAAGTGCCAGAGGTTGTGGGAAATATTGTATAGGTAGAGATCTAATCCTGACGGCACTAACACCACAATTTTGACTGAACATTTAGCTCCAGTGGGATGAGAACTGCTATGAAACTGAGTTCACAGTGCCACCTGAGAAACCTCCAAGGAAAGTCCTATTGGTGAGTCCCTGACCGAGTGTGCTCCAACTCCAAGGAGTAATCTGGGAATGTTGTCTACATCTGCTATGGAGGGTGCTGATTTGATTGGAGAGCTGATGTCAGCAATGAATTACACTGGCCATTCTGTAACACTCCTCACCACTGGGCCTTTAACACTCCAGACAGTCTCTGGCACTGGACTGTCATTGAGGCTCCAGAACAGCGTATCTGAATATACAACGCTGAGGGGGATCCTGTACGTTTTCTGAAAAGATGTAAATAATGCCACTTCAACTTTGTAGTATTATATACTTGCCCTTGTCCAGCTTTCTTTGTGAAACTATTTGAGATTGTCCTCCAATAATTGATACCGATTCTGAAAGTCTTCCCAATTTGATGGGAGTTCAGCTGCAATGATACCAACCCTCTTCTGAAATCATGGAAACGGAGAGCGAGAGGGGCTATTCAGCTGTTTGAGTCTATTCCAGCGTCTACCTGTATTGTGTACAGTTGTGGTCACCTTGTTATAGGAAGGATATCATTAAGCTGGAGAGGGTTCAGAAGAGATATACCTGGATGTTGCCAGGAATGGAGGGTTTGAGTTCTAAGGAGAGGCTGGATAGGCTGAGACTTTTTTCACTGGAGTGTAGGAGGTTGAGGGGTGACCTTTTAGAATCAGGATTGACATAGAGTAGGTGAATAGCAAGGGTCTCTTCCCTAGGATGAGGGGTAAATTCAAAACTAGGGGGCATATTTCTCAGGTGAGAGGAGAAGATTTAAGAAGGATATGAAGGGCAACGTTTTCACACAGGGAGCTGTTTCTGTTTGGAATGAACTTCCAGAGGAAGTGGTGATGTAGGTACTGTTGCAACATATAAAAGATTCGGATAGGTATATGAATAGGAAAGGTTTGGAAGGATATGGGTCAAGCACAAGCAGGTGGAACTAGTTTATGTTGGGATTGTGTTCGGCTATGGATGTGTTGGACCAAGAGGTTTGTTTCCGTGCTATATGACTCTGTGTTTCTTTTTAGATTGGTGCATAACAGCATCATAAAGTGCCTGTTTGTTGCTTGTAGTGAGATCTGCTGTCATCCTGGTATGCCAGCCTCGGTTGTCTTACACTCTCCCCGCACATTCACTTCCATTCATCCACAACAATTCAGTCATATCCAACATCCAACTAAGGCTGATTGATCTTGCTTTCTGCCACTGTTCACTACTTGCCAAGTACCAGCAGTGTTCAGGTGAAAATATTGACTTTAATGCAGCCACCAAAATGAATGTACATTGCACTGAAATAAGGATGCCTACACAGGCAGTAGAAGTTCAGGCTCTCAGTTACTAGACATTGCTAATTGCTAGTGGGTAGAGATATTATGGTGCCTCACTTGGCTGGAATCTGACAGTGAGGATGTTACAGGCCTCTCTGCTTTGTTGCCATGGCATCTGCCGCTACATCCATATCATCCACTCCCTCAGCTGCAGCAGCTTCTTCTTTATCCTTGTCAAAGAGACATCTGGCTCTTAGGACAGATATCAAGGCTCTCCTCCTGTTTTTGGACCATGTCTCTGCCCCTGACCTGAGCTTGGAGGAGTAAGTGAGGACTGCAGATGTTGGAGATAAGGGTCAAAAAGTGTGGCACTGGAAAAGCACAGCAGGTTAGGTAGCTTCCAGGGAGGAGGACAATCAATGTTTCATGTGTAAGCCTTTTATCAGGAATGCCCTGTGCAGTTAAGATACAGCCTGCCTTCCTGCCTTAGCAATTGTGCAAAAGGACATCCCAATGCTTGTCATCTACATCATTAGGTAGCTTCCATGGAGGAGGACAATCAATGTTTCATGTGTAAGCCTTTCATCAGGAATGCCCTGTGCAGTTAAGATACAGCCTGCCTTCCTGCCTTAGCAATTGTGCAAAAGGACATCCCAATGCTTGTCATCTACATCACCTGCCTTTGAACATCTGAGAACTTAATCCCTGATTTCAGCTTGCCATTAACTGCAGGGGGGACTGTATGAGTTTTGACCTCCTGCATTATTGCCAGGATCCTTTAAGTGTATAGTTTGGTTATCTTGTTTGGGATTTAGGTACTTGGTATCCACACTTTGCATTTAGACGTAAGATAAAGTCACCTTTGTCCCAGAGTACAACACTATGATTAGAGAAAGACAGTTGATGCTGGATAAGCCTGAGGGTCACCATGCTTCAGGTGTGGGGAGAGGTTGAGAAGGAGAGTCCATCATGGCAACCAGTGCGGGAATTAAACCCATGCTGCTGACATCATTGTGCATTGTATGGTAGCTATCTAGGCAACTAAATGTTCAGTTAGCTCAGTTGGCTGGATGGTTAGTTTGTGTTTCCTAATAGTCTTTTCCTCCTGCTCTGCTCTATGTTTCTCTCTAGTCTGCTCCTTGTGTTCTCTTCTGCTTTGCTCTATTGATGTCAGAGTACCATCAATACTTACAGCATAATTAGCATTTCCGTATTTGATTATAACACATCTGGCTACCGTGATTTATTTATCTGAAATTTTCACGGTTGTTCAAAAACCAGGCAGGTAATGATGTCAATTGTGGCGCAGCTTACGTCTCCTCAAACTTATTTCTTCTCAAACTTGACCCCTGATATCCAGGTATCATTCTTGTAGACCTAGTTTGTTCATTCCCCCTCCAAAGCCAATGTATCCTTCCTAAAGTGTGGTTCCCAGATCTGCACCAAGTGGGGTCTAACCAGGATTTTGGACCCACACTTGTCTTTGTTAATTTTTTCATTTTACATGATTTTATATGAGCTTTTATGTTTCTTGCTATTTAATATTCATATTTAAATCTCATTAATCAATTTTTTTGGACTTGCCTTGAATTCTAAAATTCTCTCAATCCTCTAGTTTACAACTGCTTGTTTATAACTTCATAAGCCTCCTCCTTTGATTTAATGCTACCTTTCACTTCCTTTGTTAGTCATGGTGCTTTTACTTTACCTCCTGAGTATTTTTAATTTAAAGCAAGGTATGTTTGTTGAAAACCAAGCATTAATTCTTTAAATGCTCGCTATTTTTAAAACTACCATCAAATCTTTCTAGTATTTTTCCAATCTACTGCAGCCAACTTCCTCCTCCTTGGTTAATTTTCCATACCACAGAAATTGCCATGAAGTTTCTACCTTCTCAATTTTGCCCCTCGGATGAAACCATCACCCTCTAATGAGATAAGGTGAATGGCAGGTGTCCTTTCCCTGGGGTCAGGGGATTTCAAGAGCAGGGAGCATATTTTTAAGTTGAGAAGAAAGATTTTAAAAAGGCATTAGGGTAATTGTTTTTAGGAGCACAGTGTGGTTTGTGTGTGGAATGAACTTCAAGGAAGTGGTAGATGCAGGTACAGTTACAACGTTTAAAAGACTTTTAGATAGGTAAATGAATAAGAAATGGTTGAAGGAATATGAGCCAAACATAGGCAGGTGGGACTGGTTTAGTTTTGGATTATGATCAGCATGGACTGGTTGGACTGAAAAGTCTGTTTCTGTGCTGTATGACTCTGACTCTAACTCACTTATGTAAAACTCTCTTTTCTTTAGATCTTTTGAAAGGAAAATACCTATAAACATAATTTAAGTAAACCAAACTTTGCATATTAATAAGACCATAGTCGCAATCGTTGCATAAGCTGATTTTGATTAAACTATAAGAGCAGCATGAATGGCCTCCACACTCAAGGAGAATGGTAGCTCTTGAATGTTCTTCAGATACCATGCTGAGGCAGGGCATGTAGTTACTGGGGAATGATGAAGTTGAACTTGATTGTATGGCCATTGCATTCAAATGGATCTCTATCACTCCAACATCTTACCTCACAGATAAGGAATAGTTACCTGACAAAGATATTATAGAATGATCACTGTAATCATAGCACTATTAAAGCATTGACTCTAGACTTCCCAGAACTATAATGCAGATGGCAGAACCCTGGCAGAAAACAGTATTGACCATATTTTGAAAGCATCAGTATAAATGAGATTTATAAATCATTAAATTTGTAAAAGGCTTCTATGCACTAAATGAACACTAAGGCCAATTATTAGTGCCAACATCTGTTTGTTAATCATTAACATATATACAAGAGGCATATTTTCATTCGTATTATTACATTGCACATGCTTTAGATTTTCTTGTTTGTCATTTGCCAAAGGCAAGTTAGAGTTAAATGTATAATAAAGGGTTGAAAGTACTAATTATAGATGTAATATCTTCAGCTGTCATGTTTTAGTTCTCATTACCCCAATTCACTATCCTGATCAAGTAAATTCTATAAAAAACAAGCATGTTGTCCAAGTGAAATAATATACCCATGCATAAGTTCCTCCAGGTATGACTGAGTAAAATACCCTGGTCTCAAATAGGAATAAGCAAGTTAATCAAAGTGTACAGCTTCAATTCAGTTCAGTTTAAAATCCTTGTTGTGTGGTCTGCTTATTTAAAAGATCCAAAAAATCCATAACATGCACATGCAGGCTTTCAATAGATTTTCATGGATCACACAATATTAGCTTTTTGGCTTTATGTACATACATAACTGTGTCAAAGATGGGAAGAAAGAGTTCATGCTTTTAGCAATAATACTCAAAAAGTGGTTTCTATGAACTGGACATAATTTTTAGTGGGAAGAATGAGGAAGTGACAATTTGTGATGCAGTAACAGGTCTTTATTCAGGACATTTTCACAGTCCAGAAATGCAACGTGTATTCAGTACATTTGGTGATGTGTTGACTTGTATCTCACCACTTCACATCCTTAAGTATCATGACTCATGCTGAAATTTGTTTTCTTTTATAACTGGCTTCTTGTTATGACCTGTACTAGAAAATCTGTTAATAGCTGTTAATAAATTTCTCCAAAAGCGTAATGGTTTAAAATCAACTGTGTTCTTTTCTTGTTAGTTAAGCATTAACTAGGAATCAAACTTAGGATCTTCTGGCATGCATGACTTAGGGAACACCTTCATTCACACAGGGAGTCATTTAATGTAAGAAAATCTTAACTGAATGATAATTTTGCTTAAAAACATTGAGAGGTCACCAAATAAAAACCACTAACCCTGAAATTCTTCTTGTGCTAAAGTTACCATTCTTCACAGCTTAATTGTTAAGAGTCAAAAAGTGTGGTAATTCCTGATGAAATGGTTATGCTTGAAACGTTGACTCTCCTGCTCCTCAGATGCTGCCTGACCAGTGTGCTTTTCCAGCACCACACTTTTTGACGCTGATCTTCAACATCTACAGTCCTCACTTTCTCCTGCCTTAATTTATAATTTCAGCAATGGATTAATTTTCCTTTACTGGTCCTGTAGTGAATCTATACCAGCAGTGATTTCTACAGAGTTGTGCGTGACTGCAATGTTTGAAGAAATCAATGATAAATTTGTGTGGACTGTAAAAACATGCTGTGAAAATTATACAATTCCACAGACGTCAAATGCTTTTGCACATTTCCTCTCAAACTGGCAAAGTTGACTTCTTGGTTACCAGCAATGATCCAACTGTAGTTGTCAGTCAATCTCTTTGTACTGATGATTGGTCTGGTGATATAGCTCAGTTTCCAGATTACAGGATAAATTCAGTGAAGCTACATTCCTGATGAAGATTCTTTGCTATTTTTGACTTGTTTTTATTCTCACCCTTCTTGCCAATATAACAGATTGTGGCTCAGCATGTATATTGAATCACGGATAGTTGAACCATGGAGGTGAGGGATGTGCAAGACCGATAACTTTGTTTCTCCTTTAGATTTCCTTGTTTGGCATTTACCACAGAGCAAATTAGATTACCTACATAATAAATTTGCTGAAATGACTGATATTAATTAAGGCACAGGTGTCAGAGTGAGAAAAAGAAAAATTGGTAATGAAAAATTAATTTAAAATATTCTAGTTGGCATTAAAGATCCACTTTCAGGCTTCAGCTACCACTGGATCTGCTAGATTCCAATTTCGATCCAAATAAATGTGCTGTTTTGCTGCTGCAAAAATAAAGCAACCTCATAACAAATCCAGGAGAAAATCTTTTTCATCCCATTTGATCTTATGCTTCAAGAAGAGCAACCATACTGTCTTTTTGTCACAATTTCACATTAATTTCTAAATGAGTTCGATATCTGGCCTCATCCTCCTTTCTTGACAGCCCATTATTGCTATTGGTTCCCATCTCGGAGTGAAATACTCCCTGGGATCTGTCTCATATTTGTATAGCACTAACCTGTCTTGTCTCATCTTGTCTTTCTGTTTTGAACGAAATTTTATTTTTGAGCCGATTTTCCCTATTGTGTCAAGTATCACATATCTTTCATGTCTCTTTTCAAGGCTAAAGCACTCTCTTCATGAACATATCTTTCACAGTGTTTCCATTTCACAAAGTAGTTAGTGCTATATTCTGCACTACCTCTAATCTGCACATTTACACATCTCCCACAAAGCTCTTAGTATTATAGTGAGGAGGAGGAGACTTCCAAACTAATTTTCCCTCCGTAATTTGGGACACTGTATAACTGCTACACTGTGTATGATCAGCTAATTCAAAGTAGCAGGTTCAAGCTTTATATAGTACTGACCAGTGTATTTCCAAGCTAATCTATATTTTTGAGCAAGTCTAGTTTGTTTTTCCTTTGTTAATGTTCTAATATTCACCCTTTACCTGAGAAGGCTGATCCTTTTTACATTCAATCAATTCCCAAATTGTCTTCATGTCAATAAATCATGAATGATGCTTCCAACTCTCAAATTAGCACCCAGTTTAAAGTCTAGACTACTTCATGATTGCCTGTTTGTTTCCAAACATGGTTTCTTGGCTCACAATCTGGTTTACTCTCCAATCCTTTAATTTGAACCAGGGTTGATGATACATTCTCCATCAATCCAGACAGACATTTTCCAGGCTCTGTCCTCTCTCCCATTCTGTCCTTTGATAAAGGAAATAAAACGGTATCTATTTCAGTTGATCAAAGATTCTTCATACATGTCTTGTGTTTAATGAACAGCTACGAATGATTTCTCTGAGGAATGAGTTTAAAAAATGGAAATCTTCCTGTAAAATATCCTGCAGGGATTACCCACCTGAGTTTTAAAAAAGCGTAGAAAATCTTCAAGGTCCTGTGACCTCCATATCCTTATCCAAGTTTTTTGATATATATTACTGACTGAAGTTCACTCAGGAGTGTGAATTTATAAAATCTTCCTTTTCTTCTCTTCAATTATTGAAACTTGGGCTTACCATTTTCTCCTCATCCAAATAGAAATCTCATACTTCACTTGTTGCTGAAATTGCCTTCAAAAAGCTGTTTCCCTCATCTTCAAAATGCTCCTCACTTCCATAATAAAACAAAACTGTACACAAAGACACAAAGACTATGCCATTCCAGGACTAGAATAGTCCTCTTATTTCAGACAAGTCTTTCAGTAACTCTTACACACTATTCAACAGGAATACAAGAAAACAAATTGGTGTCTGGTTGTTAAAAACTATTTTATGACATGATTTCTCTGATACTTAGTTTGCTTTGGTCCAAATTGCTGGAGTGTGACTTCAGAGGACCATACTTTCATATGTACACAACTAATTGAAAACTTGCCCTTATGAATGCGAGGACCTTGGCATGCTGAAGAGGCTGTGACACTTTGAGTGGACTCTTAATGAGCTTTCAGAATGTTAGTTTCTGGGCAAAGGACCATTGACAGAAATGCACCACCTCACTTCGGGAAGGCAGCCCTAACATCAATCAGGCAATGGTGAGGCTACTAGTAGATCTTTGCCTGGAATCAAGACCCCTGCACTGCAGGTCTCACCTACTGAGAGCTTCCATCAACTGGGGACCAGCATCTGGTGATCAATGCTACAGGGGAGGGCTAGGCCGCTGCAGAAAAGCTATCAACTCATGGCAGCACAGAGCACAGGAATTGGCGCTGGGTCCACTATTTTTTATCATTTATATAAACGATTTGGATGTAAGCATAACAGGTATGGTTAATAAGTTTGCAGATGACACCAAAATTGGAGGTATAGTGGACGGCAAAGAAGGTTACCTCAGATTACAAAGGGATCTTGATCAGATGGGCCAATGGGCTGAGAAGTGGCAGACGGAGTTTAATTTAGACAAATGTGAGGTGCCGTACTTTGGGAAAGCAAATCTTAGCAGGACTTATACACTTAATGGTAAGGTCATAGGGAGTGTTGCTGAACAGAGTACAGGTTCATAGCTCCTTGAAAGTGGAGTCGCGGGTAGATAGGATAGTGAAGAAGGTGTTTAGTATGTTTCCTTTATTGGTCAGAGTTGTGTACAGGAGTTGGGAGGTCATGTTGCGGCTGTACAGGA
>NC_057729.1:18628809-18659367 GCF_004010195.1 Chiloscyllium plagiosum | reverse complement strand
CTCCTTCCTATCGGAAAGATGTTGTGAAACTTGAAAGGGTTCAGAAAAGATTTACAAGGATGTTGCCAGGGTTGGAGGATTTGAGCTATAGGGAGAGGCTGAAAAGGCTGGGGCTATTTTCCCTGGAGCAACAGAGGCTGAGGGGTGATCTTATAGAGGTTTACAAAATTATGAGGGGCATGGATATGGTAAATAGGCAAAGTCTTTTCCCTGGGGCCAGGGAGTCCAGAACTAGAGGACATAGGTTTAGGGTGAGAGAGGAAAGATATGAAAGAGACCTAAGAGGCAACTTTTTCACACAGAGGGTGGTCCGTGTATGGAATGAGGTGCCAGAGGAATTGGTGGAGGCTGTTACAATTGCAACATTTAAAAGGCATTTGGATGGGTATATGAATAGGAAGGGTTTGGAGGGATATGGGCCAGGTCCTGGCAGGAGGGACTAGATTGGATTGGGATATCTTGTCGGCATGGATAGGTTGGACTGAAGTGTCTGTTTCCGTGCTGTACATCTCTATGACTCTATAACTCAGGCCACAGGTAAGTAAGGAGGCAGATGGGAGTGGTAAGGTTTGGTGTTTCTTGGGTTAGAAATCATGGAGGTGGGTTTATGGGATGGGTGTTGAGGTGTTCAGTAGCAAGGGCAGGGGAGTTGGCTTTCAGTAGGTCTCTCAATCGTCTTAATCAGGCCTTGGCTAAGGGAATTCTCCCTGTCCAACTGAAGAAGCTGATTACATGGTCTCAGCTGCTGTCCTCACCGCATGGTGACAGATCCTCTTTGTGACTGGATTAATCCAAGTGGAGGTGAGATGACAACCTTTGGAGAACAATAATTGGCCACTTAAGGACTGTGATTTGCAGAAGTGTTGGAAGGTTGACAATGGGCTTTTCCGCTAAGAACTTAATTCAGGTTGTAGTGGGATTCCGATACAACATCAGCTTGCTTCATTGTATGACCTCTCATCTTCAAGGTTGATAGCAGGGAGAGCAGAAGAGTAGGCTCAAATTTGATCCTTGTGCACGAGTGAACAAGAGATGTTACGATTTCAGTAAGAGTGAAGAGTGCAGAAGGACTTGCCAAGAGAAGCAAAATAAAGTGTCAACCTCATGAATCTCAAATACGGAGTACTTGCATGCCAGTCAGCTGAAGTAGTACTCAATTGACAGGGCTAAACAATCCCACAACCAATGGATCAGATGTAAGTAGAACTGCTGTTTCCTTTCATGAATAGTGCTGGATAATTAGGCAGCTAATAGGAGGTAAAGGGTCCATAAATCCCAATCTGCACTCAATTGCCCAGATGTGTCCTGTGCACAAAAAAGTAGGTTTAGTTCAACCAACCAATTACCACTGTATCATAAACAAAGCAATGGGAGTTGTGTTGTTAGTATTATCGAGCAGCATGCACAAAGGAATAACCTGTTCACTCATTCAGCTTGGTTTCTGTCAGGCCCATTCATTACAGCCTTGGTCCAAGTGTGAACAGAACAGGCAGCACTTGACTGAGTATGACATCAAGGAGCCCTGGCAAAACTGGAGTCAACGGGAATTGGAGGGAAGCTCTTTTGTTGATTGAAGTCATAACAAAGGAAGATGAACAGTTCTGAACAAGTGTCACTGGTCTCAAAATGTTTTAGATTTCATTACAGTGTGGAAACAGGACCTTCAGCCCAACAAGTCCACACCGACCCATACCCCTAACCTAACGCTACAGGCAATTTAGCATGGCCAATTCACCTGACCATCTTTGGACTGTGGGAGGAAACCGGAGCAAACCCACACAGACACGGGGAGAACGTGCAAACTCCACACAGTCAGTCGCCTGAGGCGGGAATTGAACCCGGGTCTCTGGCGCTGTGAGGTAGCAGTGCTAACCACTGTGCCACCCAGAATGTTAATTCTGCTTTCTCCCCACAAATGTTGCCAGACCTGCTAAGATTCACAAGCAATGTGTGGTTTTGTTTTAGATCTTCAACACCCACCGTTCTTTGTTTTATTGTGCAAAGGAACATGGTTTTTGTTATTGGTGTTCAATAATCTCGATCACACGACATCTCTGCATGTGTTCCTCAAGGTACTGTCTGAGGTCCAACCATCTTCATCTACTTCATCAATGATTTATTCTCCATAATGTCAGAACTAGGATGTTTGCTGATGTTTACACACGGATTAATACCATTCACAGCACTTCAGACACTGAGGCAACTCATGTCCAAATGTAACAAGTCTTTGACAAGATTCAGATTTGGGATGATAAGTGGCAAGTGACTTTCCTATCACACAAGTGCAAGGCAATGCCTATCCTCAATGAGGGAGGATCTGATTGTCACCTTTGACATTCACTAGATTTAGTATTACTGAAACTTCCTCTATCAAAATCCTGGGGATCACCACTGACCAGAACCCAAACTAGTCTAGCTGTATAAATAGTGTAGCTGCATGAGTAAGTCAGAGGCTAGGACTCATGCATTGAGTAGCTCACCTCCTATCAATTTCTGGATTAGTCGTGCTGGAAGAGCACAGCAGTTCAGGCATCATCCAAGGAGCTTCGAAATCGACGTTTTGGGCAAAAGCCCTATCAATGCCTGTCCACCATCAACAAGTCCTAAGTCAAGAGTATGATGGAATACTCTCCACTTGCCTTAATGTCAGCAGCTCTGACAACACCCAAGAAGCTTGACATCATCCAAAAGAAAGCAGCCCACTTGATTGGCATCCCATTTTGTACATTCAACATTTGGTCCTTTCACCACAGATGCACAGTGACAGTAGTGTCTACTATCTACAAACTGCACTGCAGTAACTCACCAAGGTTCTTGTGGTAATATTTTCCAAACCTGTGACCTCTACCACTGAGAAATACACAGGCAGCAGATACATGGGAACACCACTACCCGCAAGTTCACCTCAAAATCACTTGCCGTCCTGACATGGAACTGTATCATTATTCTTCATTGTCACTGGTTCAAAATCCTGGAACTCAATTCCTACCCACACAGACTCCTAGGACTGCAATAGTTTAAGAAGGCAGCTCACCACATTTTCTCCAGGGTAATTAGGGATGGACAACATTGGCCAGGGATGCTAATGTTATTTAAATATTAGGGCAGGAGCAGTTGAAAAGAAACACATTATGACAACTTTGCATGATGTCATGCAATCTTTTGTACCATGATAACAGGCTGCAAATAATCTAAGGCAATTGCATTTGTGGTTCATGGTTTTTCTGTGAAAAGGAAACACTTTCAACTTAATAGCTTTATATTTAATAGACCTATCAAATTATGGTATGATAATATGGAAACTGCAGATGAGTACTAACTGAATGCAAAAAACACATGTAGTAATTGTAGCAATACCAACATTTCAAGGCAATATAAAATAATTCCGCAATGTTGTATAAAATCCAAATCCAAACAGAAAATGCACACCTTAACTTCTTTGTAATGAGCAGTATACATTATAAAGCAAAGCTCATGTTAAAACAAAAGTAAAATGCTGAATGTTGGGAATCTGAAATAAAACCATCAATCCATTGTTTTCTTACTTACAGTGCTGAATGAGGACCATTGACTTGTGTTGTTGGACAGGATTTGAGTTGAGATTCTGGTATTAGGAGTAAAGGTGAATCAACAATATGCACAGGTAGGTGGTGATCAGAGCAGTCAATTAATGGGCTGTCAACAGGGAAATTGTCCAATGGTAGCAGTACATGTACAATTGTTAATTTACCAACTCACTTTGGAACATTCAGGCAGCTGCAACCCAGAAGACAAAACTAGGAGGTAGACATGTTCAAAGGCAGTGCTGAGATAGTACAAGAAAAGGCAAGGCGACCCCATCTGTGGCAACACTTTCCAAAAAGCTGATGTATAAAAGCAGTCTGTGAGTGGGGGTAAATCCTTTTCTCCACAAGACGAATTGGGTAGGCCAGTTATCGCCAAGAACCAAGGATGGAGAGAGAGTCAAAGTGATGATCGGCTGAGAGGACATAGCTAGAACCTGGTTCTTGGTGCACTAAACAGATCAGAAGTCTTGTAGTGGACCCATGCATGGAGCAAGATCAAGCATCAGTGTTGGTGTTGAAATATCCTATCCAAAGCACCCTGATCAGGCATAGGTAGAGTCGTAGAGTCATAGAGATGTACAGCATGGAAACAGACCCTTCGGTCCAACTTTCCCATGCTGACCAGATATCCCAACATAAGCTAGTCCCACTTGCCAGTACTTGGCCCATATCTTTTCAAATCCTTCCGATTCATATACCCATCTAGAAGCATTTTAAGTGTTGCAATTGTACCAGCCTCCACCATTTCCTTTAGCAGCTCACACATGCACCCCACTCTCCATGAAAAGATTGCCCCTTAGGTCTCTCATATATTTTTCCCCTCTCACCAAATGCTCCAGGGAAAGCAGCCCAGTCTATTTAACATCTCCCTATAGCTCAAATCTTTCAACCATGGCAACATCCTTGTAAGTCTTTTCTGAACCCTTTCAAGTTTCACAATATCCTTCTGATAGGAAGGAGACCAGAATTGCATGCAATATTCCAAAAGTGGCCTAACCAATGTCCTGTAGACCAGCAACATGACCTCCCAACTCCTGTACTCAATACTCTCACTCGTAAATGAAAGCATACCAAACACCTTCTTTACTATCTTATCTACCTGCGCCTCTACTTTCAAGAAGCTATGAACCTGTACTCCAAGGTCTCTATGTTCAGCAATACTCCCCAGGATCTTACCATTAAGCGTATTAAGTCCTGCTAAGATTTGCTTTCCCAAAATGCAGCAGATCACATTTATCTAAATTAAACTCCATCTGCCACTCCTCAACCCATTGGCTCACCTGATCAGGATCCCATTGTAATCTGAGGTAACCTTCTTTGCTCTCTACTACACCTCCAAGTTTGCAAACTTACTAACTATACCTCTTTTGTTCACATCCAAATCATTTATATAAATGACGAAAAGTAGTGGACTCACAGTAGTGGTCACAGGCCTTCAGACTGGAAAACAATCCTCCAACACCATCCTCTGTCTTCTATCTTAGAGCCAGTTTTGTATCCAAATGGCTAGTTCACTCTGTATTTCATGAGATCTAACCTTGCTAATCAGTCTCCCATGGGGAACCTTGTTGAATGCCTTACTGAAGTCCATATAGATCACTTCCACCGCTCTGCCCTCACCAATCCTCTTTGTTACTTCCTCAAAAAAACTCAATCAAGTTTGTGAGACATGATTTCCCATGCACAAAGCCATGTTGACTATCCCTTATCAGTCCTTGCCTTTTCAAATACATGTCCATACTGTCCCTCAGGATTCCCTCCAACAATTTGCCCACCACCGAGGTCAGGCTCACTGGTCTATAGTTCCTTGGCTTGTCCTTACTACCTTTCTTAAACAGTGGCATCACGCTAGCCAACCTCCAGTCTTCTGTCACCTCACCTGTGACTATCGATGATACAAATATCTCAGCGAGGGACTCAGCAATCACTTTGGTAGCTTCCCACAGAGTTCTAGTGTTCACCTGATCAGGTCCTGGGGATTTATCCACCTTTATGCATTTCAAAACATCCAGCACCTCCTCCTCTGTAATATGGACATTTGTAAGCTGTCACAATCTATTTTCTCACAAAATACTCATTTAGTATCTCCCCCATCTCCTACAGCTCCATACAAAGGCCTTGCTGATCTTTGAGGGGTCCTATTCTCTCCCCAGTTACTCGTAAAAACCTCTTGGATTCTCTTTAACCCTATTTGCCAAAGCTATCTCATGTCCCCTTATTGCCCTCCTGATTTCCCTCTTAAGCATACTCCTCTACCTTTATACTCACCTGAGGATTCACTCGATCTCTCCTGTCTATACCTGAGATACACTTCCTTCTTTTTCTGAATCAAAGCCTCAATTTCTCTACTCATCCAGCATTCCCTACACCTACCAGCCTTTCCTTTCATTCTAATAGGAATATACTTTCTCTGGACTCTCATTATTTCATTTCTGAAGGCTTCCCATTTTACAGCCATCCCTTTACCTGCGAACATCTGCTCCCAATCAGCTTTTGAAAGTTCTTGCCTAATACCATCAAGATTAGCCTTCCTCCAATTTAAAACTTCAACTGATAGATCTGGTCGATCCTTTTCCATCACTATTTTATAATAGAATTATGGTCGCTGGCCCCAAAGTGCTCCCCCTCTGACACCTCAGTCACCTGCCCTGCCTTATTTCCCAAGAGTAGGTCAAGTTTTCCCTTCTCTAGTAGGTACATCCACATACTGAATCAGAAAATCTTCTGGTACGTATTTAACAAATTCCTCTCCATCTAAACCCTTAAAATTATGTCAGTCCCGGTCTATGTTTGGAAGGTTAAAATCCCCTACCATAACCACACTATTATTCTTACAGATAATTGAAATCTTCTTACAAATGTGTTCCTCAATTTCCCACTGACTATTAGAGGGTCTATAATACAATCCCAATAAGGTGATCATCCCTTTCTTATTTCTCAGTTCAACCCAAATAACTCCCCGGAATGTATTCCCAGGAATATCTTCCCTCAGTACAGCAGCAATGCTATCCCTTATCAAAAACACCACTCCCCCTCCTCTCTTGCCCCTCTTTCTATCCTCCCTGTAGCACTTATATCCTGGAACATTAAGCTGCCAGTCCTGTCCATCCCTGAGCCACATTTCTGTAATTATTATGATATCCCAGTCCCATGTTCCTCCCCTGTTAGGACTCTTGCATTGAAATAAATGCAGTTTAATGTATCAGTCCTACCTTGTTCTCTGCTTTGTCCCTGACTGCTTGACTCGCTTCGATTCTCAACTGTACCAATCTCAGATTGATCTCTTTCCTCACTATCTCCCTGAGTCCCACCCCACCTCCTTACTAGTTTAAATCCTTCTGAGCAGCTCCAGTAAATTTCCCTGCCAGTATATTAGTCCCCTTCCAATACACATGCAATCCATCCTTCTTGTACAAGTCAATTCTACCCCAGAAGAGATTCCAATGAACCAAAAATGTGATTCCTTCCCTCATACACCAGTTCCTCAGCCATGCATTCATCTGCACTATCCTCCTATTCCTGCCCTCATTAGCTTGCAGCACTGAGAGTAATCCAGATATTACTACCCTCGAGGACTTCCTTTTTATTTTCCTACTTAACTTTCTATATTCTCTCTTCAGAATCTCATCCTTTTCCCTTCCTATGTCATTGATTCCAAAGTGTACAATGACCTCCTGCTGGTCCCTCTCCCCTTTCTGTACCGTCTCTGATACATCCTTGATCCTGGCCTCAGGGAGGCAACACACCATTCTGATTTTTCGTTGCTGGCCACAGAAACGTTTGTCTGTGCCTCTGACTAGAGAGTCACCTAACACACTCGATCACTTGGAACCCGACGTACTCCTCATTACATTAGAGCCAGTCTCGATACCAGAAACATAGCTGTTCGTGCTACATTCCCCTGAGAAATTATCACCCTCTACATTTTCCAAAACAGCATACTTGTTTGAAATGAGGATAGCCACAGAAGACTCCTGCTCTACCTGCCTACCTCTCTCACCTTTCCTGGAGTTAACCCATCTATGACTGTATCTGTAACTTTTCTCCCTTCCTATAACTGCTGTCCATCACATCCCCTTGCTCTTGTAAATTCCTCATTGTCTCTAACTCAGACCGATCCATTCGATCTGACAGGATTCACAACCAACGGTGTTTGTTGCAGATATAGTCCTCAGTAACACGTAAACTCTCTTTAAACTTCTACATCCAACAAGAAAAGAATATCACTCTACTAAGGGCTATTTCTGCTTCTTCCAATCTACAGACTCTAAACTGTCTTATTCCTCTACAAAACACTGCTCCAGGCTAACTTAATACTTATGACATATCTCAATAAAACATATAATCAATAAAGAACCCACAGTACTCACTATTGTGGATTTACAGCAAGGTTATACTTTTAACTATTCACTTATCTGTTTCTGTGTTGTGACCTCTCCCAAACAGGTTTCTCCAAGATCACAATGAATTTTCACCATTTGTTAAGTTTTCCTGGACACACTCTGATGTCCAGCGATGCATGAATTCAAACAGTAAAGGCAATAATTGCGCAGGTTCACTGCTGTGTCAGTTAGCATTGTGGGTTTCTTCTCTCTCTTCCACTGACAATGTGCTGCCTTTGTCTGTCCCTCTCCCTTTTAAAATTGCCATTGTTTTGATTTTTTTTTCTCCAAAGTTCCAAAACAATGCAACAGCATGTAAAACAATAATTGCTGCTCCTGGAATCTGAGGAAATCACCTCCAACACCTAAAATACCTCAAAAAGGAGCAGCCTGTTACAGCCAGATATTTTTCTCACCCTTCATCTTGGATTACCCAGAATCCTCAGAAGCTGCAATAGATGGCCCACTGACATACCATAGTTTCCTCAGATTAAACACCATTTTGGGGGCCTTGAGACAGCATTTACATTGCCCATGTTCATGTTCACAGTGAAGCACACTCAACACCAGAGAGCTTCAAGTACTGATCATGGAATTAGCACTGACTATGGAGGTGGCTTCTCTGCAAATCAGGTCACTGCATGGAGAAGGAAAGTTGAGTTCTTAAAAATTTTGTTTTGACCAACATTCTCCAGACCTTGTGTGGCATTAAGCTCCCTTCAGGACCTTAGATTCACTGCATCTATCCTGAAAAGTTCAGAGGATGAAGTGTTATTGGAAGATTTGGATGTGAATACAGAAGGAATGGTGAGTTTGCAGATGACACCAAGATTGGTGGTGTCATGAACAGTGAAGAAGGTTATTTCAGAGTACAATGGGACCTTGATCAAATTGGCCAATTGGTTGGGAAGTGACAGATGAAGTTTAATTTAAATATGTGTGAAGTATTGCATTTTGGAAAGGCAAATCAGGACAGGACTTGTACAATTAATGGTAGGGACCTGGGGAGCATTGCCGAGCAAATTGACCTTGGGATGCAGGTTCAAATTTCCTTGAAGGTAGACTCACAGGTAGAGGGAGTAGTGAAGAAGCCATTTGGTGTGCTTGCCTTTGTTAGTCAGTGCATTGAGTAGATGATTTTGGATGTCATGTTGCAGATGTACAGGTCGTTCAGCTATAACAGGCGTTTCATTAATTTGCTTAACGCAATTGACGAAATGGAGGTCACTGTTTCTAAAGTGCAAATTTTTAAAATGTGTGTTGGCTGTAACACGTTTACATCATCAATATTTTAAGCGCTGTTTCTAATGTGCAATTTTTCTATAATGTGAGGTTGCACAAGAATGCAATCATCGCATTACAGAAGAACTACCCACAGGACATAGGTGAAGCTACTTTTGGAATACTGAGTTCAGTTCTGGTCTCCCTGCTACAGGAAGAATGTTGTCAAATTTGAAAGGATTCAGAAAAGATTGACAAGGATGTTGCTGGGGTTGGAGTGTTTCAGCTGAAGAGAGAGGCTGAATAGACTGAGGATATTTTCCCGGAGCATTGGAGGCCGAGGAGTGGCCTTATAGAGGTTTGTAAAATCATGTGGGGCATGAATGGGGTGAAAAGCCAAGGTCTTTTTCCCAGGGTAGGGGAGTCAAAAACTAGAAGGCATAGGTTTAAGGTGGGAGGGGAAAGATTTTAAAGAGACCTAAGGGTCAACGTTTCCACACAAAGGGTGGAATCAGCTGCCAGAGGAAGTGGTGGAGGTTGGTATAAAGACAACATTTAAATGGCATGTGGATGGGTGAATGGATAGGAAGGATTTAAAGGAACATGGGCCAAATGCTGCCAAATGGGACGAGATTAATTTAGAATATCTGGTTGGCATGGATCAGTAGGACTGAAGGGTCTGTTTGCATGCTGTACATCTCTATGATGCTATGACTCTACATCACTTCAGGCCTGCATACCCTCTGCAAACAAATGTACGACTTCAGTGAGTTCTGCTGCAGGTGTAGAATTAGGTGAAAAAGTAATCTAATCTAATCATAAGATTAATGAGGGCAGAGTGGTGGACGTGACCTTTTTGGAGTTCAGCAAGACATTCAACCAGATTCCTCAGCTGGTTAGCAAGGTTAGATCTCATGGAATACAGGGAGAACTAGCCACTTAGATATAGGACTGGCTTGAAGATAGAAGACAGAGGTGGTGGTGGAAGGTTGCTTTTCAAACTGGAGGCCTGTGACCAGTGGTGTGCCCTAAGGATCCACTGCTTTTTGTTATTTGTATAAATGATTTGGATATGAACACCGGAAGTATTATTATGGAAAAGCAAATTACAGGAAGAGTTATACACTTAATTGTAAGGTCCTGGGGAATGTTGCTGAACAAAGAGACCTTGGAGTGCAGGTTCACAGTTCCTTAAAAGTGGAGTCTCACGCAGATAGGATAGTGAAGAGGGCATTTGATATAGGAGTTGGGAGGTCACATGCAGCTGTACACTTTTGCAATATTATGTGCAGTTCTGGTCTCTCTCCTATTGGAAGGATGTTGTGAAACTTGAAAGGATTCAGAAAAGATTTACAAGGATGTTGCGGGTTGGAGGGTTTGAGCTATAGGAAGAGGCTGAATAGGCTGGGGCTATTTTCCCTGGAGTGTCGGAGACTGTGGGGTAAAGTTATAGAGGTTTATAAAATCATGAGAGGCATGGATAGGGTACATAGACAAAGTATTTTCTCTGGGTTGGGGGAGTCCAGAACCGGAGGGCATGGGCTTAGGTTGAGAGTGGAAAGTTTTAAAAGGGACCTAAGGGACAACCTTTTCACGCAAAGGGCGGTGCATATATGGAATGAGCTGCCAAAGTGGTGGAGGCTTGTACAATTACAACATTTAAAAGGCATCTGGATGGGAAGATGAATACGAAGGGTTGAGAGGGATAAGGGCCTAGTGCTGACAAATGCGACTAGATTAATTTAGGATATCTGGTCAACATAGACCAGTTGGACTGAAGGTTCTGTTTCTGTGCTGTACGTCTCTATGACTCTAAATGTGAGGAGACATGGGAGTTTCCAGACACAGTGGAGATCCATTCCCAAACAACGGAACATTCCTTCAAAGAGTTAAGTGGCTCCATATCTCTGGTGTGTGACCTCATGGCACCCTCCATTGAGAGTGTGCCTACCCAAATGGAGAAACAAATGGAAGACAACACTGACTGGATGCAGGGGCTGGAATGGTATATCCAGAGCATGGCCTTCTATATGATGTTAGTGGAATTATGAACATGTGAGATAGCAGGCACATATCACTCCATTGTCAGGAGATCAATCACACAAGGCAAGCATACAAATCAACATGAGGCCTTAAAGGACAAAGAAGGGTGTGCTTCAGGTAACAGGGATTCCTATTTATTGTATGTGTAAATAATAAATAATCTATCATTTTGACACATCCTTACATCCTTCCACAGTGAGTCAAAGCAGCATCCACCATTTGTATCAATCAGTTCAAGCACAAACGAAGTTGGACCCAGACGTCCTTAGTCTCAGTGGTATTCAGGTACCCTAGTGTTGAAGGCCATGGTTATCTAATGAATTGTAGCAAGAAAGGGCGTAGTCTGGTTCCTCATCAGTTCAAAACACAAGTGACTACACCTTGTAAAGATTTCTGGAAGCAAATAGATGCATGGACTAGCACAGGGGGGCTCACTGGATGATATTAATATCTTAATATGTTAGACAGACTCCTAAAGCATTATCAGTATGTCTGTGAAGGTTAGATATTTGACAACAAAGTTTAATGATGATATTTGCACTTTGCAGTCATAGGCGATGACAGCTTCTTTTGTCAGGTCAGTCACAGATATATCTTGGAGAAAATGTGTTGGCTCATCATCCCTTTCCACTTGACTTAAGTAAAACATTTGCTGATGAGAGTCTTTTATTTCCTGGCTACATGTATCCTGTTCCTGTTGTCTGGTTCTCCCCAGTGTCACCCCCATTAACCAATGCTGCTTGAGTGCCTTGTGATCATCTTTCTACAATAAGAATGTGTCTCTCTGGCTCCAGTGCTACTCTCTAAAGCTGGCTTGTAAAATGTTCAGCAAATGACAACAATATGGGATATCATTGAGGGTGTCTTACGTCTATTGATGCATCAAAGCCTCACCTTCTAAAGCAATATCTTGCTTGTTGATGCCTT
This sequence comes from Chiloscyllium plagiosum, assembly GCF_004010195.1. Lineage (NCBI taxonomy): Eukaryota > Metazoa > Chordata > Chondrichthyes > Orectolobiformes > Hemiscylliidae > Chiloscyllium > Chiloscyllium plagiosum. Next base: position 18,647,228 of record NC_057729.1, on the reverse strand, counting down.
TGCATTCATGAGGTAATGGTTAAACTCTGCCTGTGTACTAGGGTCTGAAGCCATGACTTTAGTGCATACCCCTTGTCCTTAAGGATCCAGCCACAAAGTCACACTGGCTGGCTTGAAGAACTGAAGCAATTGAGTCTACCCAAGGATGGAGGAGTCATAGCAGCTTCCTGGAAACTTTATGCACACATCTATATGAAGTGCTTACTTCCTTGATGACCACATGCACAGCTGATGACCCCCAAGACCTGGAGAATCCCAACCATGGCTCAAAGCTGCCAACCTTCCCAGCTGGTTTGGCTGTTGTGATGCATTACCCAATTCCATGGTACATGACACCCATAACCTCCTTTATGTCGTGATGGACTGCTGACAAAAAGAGACTTGCTCTGCCATTTAATAGGATCATGACTGTTCATCTAACTCAATACCCTATTCCCTTTGAACTCTATAGCCCTAAGAATTATATCTAATTCCTTCTTGAAAAATTCAAGGTTTTGGCCTCAGCCACCTTCTGTTGCAGAGAATTGGCATGGGGTTTGGGTGCTAATGTTTCCTTTAAGGCAACAGGCATTAGATGATTGCCATATCTAAGTGGTCTCAACTCTTGTTCCATTATTGCAGAGAGCACACTGCTACCTCTGTGGAAAAGCATAGTCTCCCTATTCATTCATGCACAGATATTTGATGATGTTGGGCCCCTGCTGGTTTGGTATAGCCATTGAGCCCAACAGTCCCTTCTGTAATGAGAATGTCCCGTTTTCTCTCCACATTCACTTCCAATGCCTTTCTCCAGCCCCTGAAGTTTACTTTGTTTCTGCAAAGCCATGGTGAATGGCTTAATTTTTATCTCTGAGTCATTGACCTTCTCACTGGAGAATGAGTCAAGAGTGAGAAAACACTTCCCCCTATTGTCTGATAAAGCCTCCAGTGCCTTGATACTCCAAGTAAGATTTTGGTCCTGCTTCCTGTGTGTCTCGGAGATATCTTTCCAACAGCAACAACCAATTCTGGCCCATTCCACTGCAGAGTCACTAAAACTAATAGTTTGGCTTGGTTGAGAACACACATTGTAGTTCATAGATTCATCTTTTATCCTCCTGGCATTGCTGGGTCTTTTGCTCCTTGTTTCACTTGACAATCTCTGACCCCCCCCCCCCCCCCCATTATATGCCACACCAATCGTACTTGAAAAAGTTGGGAATCCTGCCTGACCTTGGTATTACTGGACATCCCATTTCCATTCCCACCTTATGGAACTGGTAAACTTTTACTCATTAACTTTGTTTTTCTCTCTATAGATGCTGCCAGACCAACTGAGTATTTCAACCATTTTCTGTTTTAATTATATTTAGAACAATGACCACCTTTGTTTAAAATCTATGGGTTTTTTTTTTGCACTTTGTTTTTGTTTACTCTCTCAATAAATTACTATGAGTTACAAATTTATTGAAAGTTGATATAAATCCTATTCCTTTCACTGGATTTTCTGCACTGATGGTCTCGTTGCCCTAGACCTGAATGTGCTGATATCTTTATGGTATAGCACACTAGCATTCATATAGTTCTGCATGATAACACTCATGAGTGGGGAGGAGAAAGTGAGGACTGCAGACGTTGGAGATAAGAATCGAAACGTGTGGTGCTGGAAACGCACATCAGGTCAGGCAGCATCCAAGGAGCAGGAGAGTTGACATTTCGGGCATACACCCTTCATCAGGACTGTGGCAGGAAGGAGACGTGGCTGTAGTAGCATGTCTGCTTCAGAACGTGGCTAAAGAGGTTCAGGGCAGATGACCCTGGGGTTGGGGGAGGGTGCATTGAGATAGAGAGATTCACTGAGATCCTTGTGGCCGGAGGAGGAAAACTTCTTCAAGGTGGGCATCCTTGGAAGAGGCTTCACAGTCAGGTTACAGTGACTGAGAGAAAGTGAGGGCTGCTGATGCTGTGTGAGGCAGCTGGAAAAGCACAACAGGTCAGGCGGCATCCGAGGAGGAGGACAGTTGACATTTCGGGCATAAGCTCTTCATTACACATTCTTGATGAAGATGTCCAGAATGGCGACTCTCCTGCTCCTCAGATGCTGCCTGACTTGCTGTTCTTTTCCAGCGCCACACTTTTTGACTCCGTAGTGGGGAGCCTGGCCAACTTTCAAAGCAACGTACTGAAACCAACAGTGGTGCTTATCCTGGCTGGGATCAGCAAAGAAACATAAAAGTTTCCTTGTCTATACAGTCCAGTTTAACTATTCCATAAATCGGCTGACCAAAAATAACCTAAAATCTTATTTTACCAATTACAATGTGGTTCTGTGCTTATGAAAACACAAAGGTGTTGAAATGAATGTTTCAAACATTGTAACTGAGAGTGGGATATTTAAATATAAATAGTTTGCAGTCATTACAAAGAGGTAAGAAGACTCTGTTCCTCCATATATCATCTTAAATTAACTGAATTTCCAAATCTAACTGGCATTCAGTCATCAGTATTTGTGTGAAGATGCCATATTCAGCTAATTTAACTACCAATTGCTTTGATCAGCAGTATTCTAATGAATTAAATATTAAGAAGTATTCCTTAAGAGATGAATAGAGATCTGAAGGTAAAACTTTGAATGATTTAGGATTTATATCTGCTTGAAGAGGTTTTTAGTTTTTCCCTCATATTCCTTTGAATATGGTTGAATCTGTCATGAACCAGTGTAATCTGGCAGCATTCAAAAACGTAGTATTAAAAATTGCATATGGAAAGTTCTTTGACAAATTCAGGATGGTAGTTTAGTATGCAGAATGCAGCTAAAAGAATGAGATTATCTCAATATATAAGCCTTTTTAATTGCAATGTCAATCCATGGGTAACCTAATTTCAAATTACTGAAAAGAACTTGTAAAGTATGCAATTGAAATCATTTTCTAGTTATGCCGGAGCACTGAAGTCAGTGTTTAGTACAGTAGGACATCTAGATTATGTTGCCAATGTGGGAGATTGGGTGCCAGTATTCAAAATGGCCACCATTATCCATGCACTCACAAAGCAGTTGCCGTAGCAGGGACCCCCTTTTCACTAAACACACAATTACATCCCACTTGTGCATTTCACTGACAAAATACACAATCTCACAATCAAGAGGAAAAGAATTTTGATATTCCTCTTGCTTGTGGTACCTTGAGTTAGAGTTGATAAAGTGTGGTGCTGAAAAAGGCACAGGCTGTCAGGCTGTATCTGAGGAGCAAGACAGTCGATGTTTCAGGCATAACCCTTCATCAGGACTGAGTTATTTTAGTTATCACAACAGATGACAGGCAAGGTGCATTAGTCAGTACCAATCCATCATTTTGAACATTTGAACACAATTTGTTCATTGCAGTAGGCTGCTGACATATCTTAACTGTGCACTTTGTGTGACTGACTTACTTAATATTATTTCCTGATGCATCTAACAGTGACCAAACTACATTTAATACAGAAACCATCATCTGTCTCTTTCAAACACCAATATTTCACTACAACATGTTTGTGTGCATGGTCATTCATTGCTCCAACTAACAGTAAATAAATTTTAAAAGCTCTTAAAGCATGTGTATTCGTGTCTTCAATTTACACTCTAAAGGTCCAGTTTATTCTTTAAGAGCATCTTCAAATGTTTGCAAGTAGACAAAATGTTCAAAACAAGTTCCAGTGGTGATTAACTAGCATGACCAGTTTTGTTGGTGGGGTCAGCTTCAAACACAATGTTTTTTTAAACTAGTCCAAAGTATCTCAAATTTCTGCTCAATATAATTTGTGCTCAAAATTCTGTGATCTTTTGTGCAATATTGAAAATAAGAGACGGCTTTTACAGATATAAATGATATGCAACCAATTGCCAGTGCAAATAAACTTATAAAATATTAACCTACGAATCTTCACAATGGTAGAAAACTATGGTTAGAATTCCTTGAGAAGTGAACCTTACTACTAATACATCTGCACTTTGAACTATTATTGTAACAAGCAAGTGCCAGAAAATTAAAGCTTAAGATACTTGAGTTGAATTGAATTAAATTTATTGTCATGTGTACAGTGAAAAGCTTTGTCTTGCGAGCAATATAGGCAGATCACAGAGTTAAGTAGCACAGATGAATAAATACTTGGTAAATAATGGCAAAATCAAAAACACAGGTACAGGCAAATGTTAAGAGTTTGTGAGTCTATTCAGTGTTCTAACAACAGTAGGGTAGAAACTGTTTTGAAACCAGCTGCTGCATGTGTTCAGGCTTCTGTACCTTCTCCCCGATGGTAGAGGCCGTAGAAAAACATTGCCAGGGTGGCTTGGATCTTTGAGAATGCTGGCAGCCTTTGCTTGACAGCCGGCCTGGTAGATGGATTCTATAGATGGGAGGTTGGCCTTTGTGATGATCCAGGCTGAGTTCACCCTTCTCTGTAACCATCTCCAATCTTGAATGGCATAGTTGCCATACCAGGTAGTGATACATGCAGACAGAATGCTTTTGATGGCACACCTATAAAAGCTGACAAGGGTATTCGCTGTCATGCCACATTTTCTCAGCTGCCTGAGAAAGAAGAGACATTGTTGGGCCTTTGTAACCAGTGCATCCACATGAAGAGTCCAAGAAAGCTGTTGTTGATGACCATTCCCAGGAGCTTGACACTCTTCACTCGTTCCACCTCTGTGCTGTTATTGTGTAGGGGGGCATGAGTAACATCCCACCAAAAGTCAATAATGGGTTCCTTGGTTTTGCTGGCATTGAGAGCTAGGTTGTTCTCAGCGCATCATTTTTCCAGGTCTTCCACCTTCCGTCTGCAGTCTGTTTCGATGCCATCTGAGATTTGACCGACTATGGTGGTGTCATCAGCGAACTTGTAAATGGCATTAGTCTGATGTTTGGCGACACAGTCATGGGTATACAGGGAGTACAGTAGGGAGCTGAGTATGCATGCCTGGGGGACTCCAGTGTTGAGTGCTGGTGAGGATGAAATATTGTCCCCAGTCTTCACTGATTGTGGCCTGTGGGCCAGGAAACTGAGGAACCAGTTGCAGAGAGTGGGGCTTAGTCAGAGATCACTAAGTTTAGTAACCAGTCTTGAGGGGATATGAGTGTTGAAGGCTGAACTGTAGTCAATGAGTAGGATTCTTACGTAGCTATTCTTGGTGTTAAGATGTTCTAGGGAGGAGTGAAGGGCAAGTGATATCGCATCTGCCGTGGATCTGTTGGTTCAATTGGCAAATTGGAGTGGGTCAAGAGTAGTGGGGAGGCTGGAGTTGATTAATGCCATGACCAGCCTTTCAAATCACTTCATGACCACCGAAGTTAGGGCCACTGGGCAGTAGTCATTGAGACATGCTGCATGAGCCTTCTTCGGCACAGGGATGATGTTGGCCCTCTTGAAACAGGCAGGGACAGTCATTACGCTACACCATAAATTTGCTGGGATTTCTGTACTGCTCTGTACTTTCCCTCTCTGAAACAGTGCTGATAGTGAATTTTGCTGAATAGAAATTAGTTTGATCACTCCTGCTACTTAGACCATTAAAGAATATTGCTAGTGGTTTGGCAGTAGTGTGATTTATTGTTCCTATATCAGTTCTTTTAAACATATTCCCAATACTCAAATAAATTATTTATCATCAGCGTCAACCAAGGTATTAGCCGGAAATACTGCATCAGCAGGTAGTAAAAAGGTCCACTGTGTGGAATAATATTTGCTTTATCTAATATTAATTCTTGATCTTAAAGATTTTGGCAAAAGAGTGCACTTTTTCCATATCATCAAATAGGAATTGGGCTACAGCCTCAAATTTGGAACACTTAATTATTATATTAAAAAACCTAAAAGAACTACAGATGCTGGAAATCAGTGACAAAAACAGAAATTGCTGGAAAAGCTGAGCAGTTCTGCCAGTATCTGTGGGGAGAGATCAGAGTTAATGTTTGTGTCTTGTGATCCTTCTTCCAAACTGATGCTAGCTTGGAAAAAGTTGTTTTTTTATGCAGAAGATCAAGTGGGGGAACAGGGTAAAGAGTAAAGGATAGGTGAAGATAAATCCCAAAGGTAGAGAAGAACAGTTGGACAGGTAAAAACAATGACTGCAGATGCTAGAAACCAGATTCTGGATCAGTGGTACTGGAAGAGCACAGCAATTCCGGCAGCATCCGACGAGCAGCAAAATCGACGTTTCGGGCAAAAGCCCAGGTGGAACATAAGGTATTATTCTTCCAGCTTACGCTGAGCTTTGCTGGAGCACCCTAGCAAGTCTGAGACAAATGTTGGCTGGGGAACAAGTGGGTGTGTTGAAGTGGCAGGCAACTGGAAGCTCAGGGTCTTTTTTTTCAGACAGAGCATAGGTGTTCTGCGAAGGGGTCAGCAGTCCTCGCTTTGTTTTCCAAATGTAGAGGAGACCACATTGTGAGCGGCGAATGTGGTAGACTACATTGTGTGAAGTGCGGGTAAACTGCTGCTTCACCTGGTAGATGTGTTGGGACCCTTGGATACTGTGGAGGGAGGAAGTAAATGGGCAGATATTACACCTTCAGAATAAAAACTGGAAGAGCTACAGTTGCTATAAATCAGAAACAAAAACAGAAATTGCTGGGAAAGCTCAGCAGGTCTGGCAGCTTCTGTGGCGAGTATTTTGGGTCCAGTGACCCTTCCTCAGAAATTCTGAGGTTTTTGTTACACTTGCAATGTTTGCAGAGGAAGGTGCCATGGGGCAATAGGGAATTGCTGGGAATGAAGGAAGAATGGACTATGGTGTCCCAGAGGAAATGGTTCTTGAGGAAGGCTGACAAGGGAGGGGAGGGTAATATGTGTCAGGTGGTGGCATCAATGGTAGCTAATAATCCTCTGGATATGGAATACTGGTGGGATGGCAGATGAGAACAAGTGGGACCCTGTTGCTGGTGTGGGATGGAATAGAGGGGGTGAGGGTTGCACCGAGTTAAGGACCCTGTCAACTATGGTACTGGGGAATATTAGTTTGAGGAAGAAGGTGAACATTTTGGAGGCCTCCTTGTTTGATTAGATTCCCTACAGTGTGGAAACAGACCCTTCGGCCCAACAAGTCGACACCGACCCTCTGAACAGTAACCCACCCAGACCCATTTCTCTCTGACTAAGGCACTTGACACTATTGACAATTCACCTGACCTGCACATCTTTGGGCTGTGGGAGGAAACTGGAACACCTGGAGTAAATCCACATAGACATGGGGAGAATGTGCAAAGTCCACACAGCGAGTCGTCCGAGGCTGGAATTGAACCTGGGACCCTGGTGCTGTGAGGCAGCAGTGCTAACCACTGAGCCACCATGCCACCCAAAGTTGAAGTTAGCATCGTCTGAACAGATGTGAAGGAGCCGGAGGAACTGGGAGAATGGAATGAAGCTTTTACAGGAAACAGGGTGTGAGGATTATAGTAAAAGTAATTGTGGGATTCGGTTGCTTTGTAATGGATATTGGTAGCCAGCCTGTCCCCAGAAATGGAAAAGGCATGTTGAGGATGGGAAGGAAGGACTCGGAGATGGACCAGGTGAAAGTGAGAGCAGAAATTAGAAGTGAAATTGATAAATGTTTCGATTACCAGACAAGAAGAGGCTGGGCCTGTTTTCTCTAATTACCTTTGAGAAACTATTATTTTGACATTTACCAAAATAAATCTTTCTCTTTAGAGTTACATCTCACTGAGGCAGCTTCAGACTAGATTACATCTACCAGCCTGCACTGAAAACAGTTCACATTTTGACAGATGCGGAAAAATCCTATCATACCAATTGCAGCAATCTATAATATTGCAACTAAATCAACATGCACCATTTTAAATAATAGGTCAATTCACCCTATCTCCCAAGGCTAAAGGGTCATTTAAAACAAATCCTACCACCCAGCTCCTGAATTTTATCAAAAACTAATCAACTCTTCCTTGGGCCATACTCTGTCTGTGTACTAAGTTTTGTTGAAAAGAGTCAATGGCGTTTTGGTATCTAGACACTGATGCTCAATCCTAGATTGAGAGTGTAGAGACTGGACATGTCCTGATTCTTCAAAACTGACTGGGGAGAAGTTAGCCCGGGGGGTCGGATTTCCATCCTGAGGTGGTGGGATTTCCAGGGAAGAAGGAGAGGTGATCCAGATTGAGAGTGGATGCTGCTGTGGGTTGTTCAGAAATCCTATTTCCTCACTCCAGCAGCTCAGTATAGAAGATTAATTTTAAAAAATGAATGAAACTAAAATCAACCCTCCAGTCCTCACCATTATATCCTTTCACCAACCCCATACTCCCCATCCAACATGCTTTCTAACTTATGCCAATGCCTGTCCCCATACTGTGACAAATCTATGGCTTTATGACGTCTATTTCTCCCAGTTTTTTAAATGAATATAGGTGATAAGCTGTCTCTTCCAAGCTAAAAAGTAAACAGCTTGTGAGGCCTTTTTTTTAAAGCTGGAACAGTAAAAGCAGCCTGATTGGGTGGAGTCAGGCTCCTGCACAAACAGGGTTTTAGTTTAGGTTTCAGTAGTTGTAGTGGCTTTGACGTTGGCTGTGAAAGTTGCCCCTCTCTCTGTTATAGCTAAAAGTTGGATTTCTCTGTACCACCAGAATTGCATGCAAGACAATCTATTTACTAAATTTGCCTTTGCCGAGGATGAGTTTATGGGATGTTACTATATTGGTACAGTTGCCGTTTTGTAGTTAAATAATCAATTACTTTGTTAAGTTTACTAGGGTGAAGTTATTCCAACTCTTCATTCTTTTGTTTATATTTTAACTGTATAGGTTAAGAATGCAATGTGTTTTACTTAAATCTGAGTAGTGGAACCAATCGAATTATATCTAGAATTCAGCGCCTTATGTTGGATTTGAGCTAGAGGGAGCGATTGAATAGGCTAGGGCTGTTTTCCCTGGAGCATTGGTGGCTGAGGGGTGACCTTATAAAGGTTTATAAAATCAAGAGGGGCATGGATAGGATCAATAGACAAAGTTTTTTGCCTGGGATGGGAGTGTCCAGAATTAGCAGGCATAGGTTTAGGGTGAGAGGGGAAAGATATAAAAGAGACCTAAGGGGCAACTTTTTCACTCAGAGAATGGTATGTTTGTGGAATGAGCTACCAGAGAAAGTGGTGGAGGTTTGTACAATTGCAACATTTAAAAGGCATCTGATGCGTATATATATAGGAAGGGTTTGGAGGGCTATGGGCCAGGTGCTGGGAGGAGGGACTAGATTGGGTTGGGATATCTGATCGGCATGGACGGGTTGGACCGAAGGGTCTGTTTCTGTGCTGTACAGCTCTATGACTCTCTTTACCTTTAAATAAGGCAAAGTTAGGGTCTGGGATATCTCTTTAATATTCTGAAGGGGATTTGGGCTGATTCATAACAATACCCAAGTGCATGTCCCTCCATATTCCCCTATCCAAGTGTGATAGACAACAATGTGGTATAGAGATACCAACCAATGGTATGTTGCAGTGAGTGAACAAACAGAGGCTCCATGAGTAAATCTTAAAATCTAGGGTAGAACAGAAGAACGTCATAAAAAGTGCAATATTCCAGGCTGGAAAAGTGAACAAGTAAAGCATTACTTACAGCTGAGATCAGGTATTGCTGCATGGAGAGCAAACACAGAAACAGGATAAATGACAAATATTAATCTGAGGTCAGAGATCTGGGGACAATGTGCGGCCAATGATTAAAGTGACATCCGAGGGCAGGTTAATAGCCTAGGTACACCTGGTCTAAAGAAGTTAAAAGAATGTTTAGGAGATTTTATTCAGGTTGTGGAAAAAGCAATACAATACAGCACAGGAATAGGCCCTTCAGCCCTCCAAGCCAGCGCCGATTTCTAATCTTTATTTAGATTCGCTATATATTACCCATATGCAGTTTCTATCCCTCTGTTCGCCTCCAGTTCATGTGTCCATCAAGATACACCTTAAATATTGCTAATGCGCCTTCTTCAGGCAGAATTCCAGGCACTCATCACCCTCTTTGTGAAAGTTTTCCCCACAACTCTCCCCTAAACTTTTCCCCTCTCACTTTGAAACCGTGCTCTCTTGTAGTTGACCTTTTCACCATGGGAAAAAGGCTTGGACTATTGACTCTAGCTATGCCTCTCAATTTTGTACACCTCTATCAGATCACTCCTCAGCTTCCATCTTTCCAGTGAAAACAATCGGTGTTTGTCCAACCTATCTTCATAACAAAACCCTCATATCAAAAACCTGGTGAACCTTTTCTGCACCCTTTCCAAAGCATCCATGTCCTTCTGATAGTAGCGCTGCGACCACAAATTCATGCAAAGGGTGGCATGATGGCTCAGTGGTTAGCACTGCTACCTCATAGAGCCAGGGACCCGGGTTTGATTCCTACCTTGGGTGACTGTGTGGAGTTTGCATGTTCTCCCTGTGTCTAGTGGGTTTCCTCCCACATTCCAACGATGTGTAGGCCAGGTGAATTGGCCATGCTAAATTGCCCATAGTGTTAGGTGCATTAGTCAGGGGAATAGGTCTGGGTGGGTTCTCTCTGAAGGGTTGGTGTGGACCTGCTTGGCCGAAGGGGCTGTTTCCATACTATAAATAATCTAATCAATATTCCAAATATGGTCTAACTAAAGTTTTGTAAGCTGTGACGTAACTTGTCAACTTTTATATTCAAACCCCCAGCTAATGAAGGGCAAGCGTGCTATATGTCTTCTCTGACCACCTGTGTTGCCACTTTCTAGGATCTGTGGACCTGTAAGCCCAGATCCCTCTGAATGTCAATGCTCCAAAGGGTTCTGCCATTTATTGAGGAAATCACACCTAAATTTGATATTCCAAAATGCATCACCTCGCATTTGTCCAGATTAAACTCCATCTGCCATTTCTCTGCCCGAACCTGTAATCTAAGTATATTGCAATGAATCCTTTAACAATCTTCCTCATTAACTACAACTCTGGCAAGTTTGGTGTCATTCACAAACTTACGTATGAGACTACCGACATTTTCCTCCAGATCATTTATATATGTTACAAACAACAAATGTCTCTGCACTAACCCTTGAGGAATGCCACTTGTTACTGATCTCCATTCCAAAAACCACCCTTCCAATGCTACTCTGTCCTCTGTGGCCAAACCAGTTTTATATCCATCTTGGCAGCACATCCCAGATCCCATGAAACTCAATCTTAGTACCAGCTTGCCATAACATACCTTATCAAATGTTTTTCTAAAGTCCAGGTCGACAATATCCACTGCCCTTCCCTCATCAATCATTCTTGTCACCTCCTTAAAAAACTCAACCAAGTTGGAGATAGTTCCCCACACAAAGCCCTGATGCCCACTATTAACAAGTCCATTTGCTTCCAAATGTGAATAAATCCTGTCTCATAGCATCTTCTCCAACAACTTACCCACCTCTGATGTCAGGCTCACCGGCCTGTAATTACCTGGATTATCTCTGTTTCCCTTCTTAAACCAAAAAACATCATTGGCAATTCTCCTATCCTCTGGAACCTTGCCTGAGGCCAAAGAGGAGAAAAAGATATCTGTAAGGCCCTGACTATTTCATTCCTTGCCTCCCATAGTATCCTGGGACAGATCCATAACACATAGGAGCAGAAATAGGTTATTCAGCCCATTGAGTCTGTGCCGCTATTCAATCATGGCTGATAAGTTCCTCAATCTTCTTCTCCCACTTTCTCCCCATAACCCTTGATAATTAGGAACCTACCTATCTTACTCTTAAATATATTCAATGACATAGCCTCCACAGCCTTTTGGGGCAATGAATTCCATAGATGCATCACTCTTTGGTGAAGAAGTTTCTCCTTATCTCCATTGTAAAAGGTCTTCCCTTTAATCTAAGGCTATGCCCTCAGGTCCTAGTCTTGCATATCATTGGAAATATCTTTCCAACATCTACTCTGTCCAGGCCATTCAGTATTCTCTATGTTTCAATTAGATCCCTCCCTCATCCTTCTAAATTTCATTAGGTATCAGTCCAGAGCCCTCAAACGTTTCTCACATGTTAAACTTCTCATTCCTGGGACCATTCCCATGAACGTGCTCTGAACCCTCTCCAAAGCCATTACATCCTTTTGGAGATATGGGGCCCAAATCTGCACACAATACTCCAATGTTGTCTGACCAAAGCTTTATAGAGTCTTAGAAGTACATCCTTGCATTTTTGTTCAAGTCCTCTCAAAATAGATGCCATTATTGCATTTGCCTTCCTTACTACAGGCTCAACCTGCAAGGTTACCTTGAGGGAATCCTGGACGAGAACTCCCAAGTCTCTTTGCACTTCAGACTTCTAAATTTTCTCCCAGTTAGAAAATAGTCCATGCCTCTATTCTTCCTATTAAAGTGCATGACCTCACCCTTTTCCATGTTGTACTCTATTTGCCACTTCTTTGCCCACTCTCGTAACCTGGTCAAATCCTTCTGGAGCCTCCATGCCTTCTCAATGCTACCTGACCCTCTCCCTACCTTTGTATCATCTGCACACTTAGCCAGAATGCCATTAGTTCCTTTATCTAGATTGTTAATGTATTAAGTGAAAAGTTGTGGTCCCAACACTGAGCGTTGTGGAACACCACTTGTCACCGACTTCCATCCTGAGAAGGACCCTTTTATCCCCACTGTCTGCTTTCTGCCCAACTGCCAAGCTTCTATCCATGCTAGCACCTTGCCTCGAACACCATAGGTGTGTTTCTTACTCAGTAGACTCCTGTGCGGCACCTTCTCATAGGCCTTCTTGAGGCCCAGGTAGATAACATTCATTGGCTCTCCTTGGTCTAACTTGCTTGTTGCTTCCTCAAAGAATTCTAGCAGATTTGTCAGGCATGACCTCACCTTAATGAAACCAAAGTGTTCAGAAATCTCATCCTTTACAATGGATTCCAGGATCTTACACCCCACCGAGATTAGGCTAATCCGTTTATAATTTTCCGTCTTTTGCTGTACTCCCTTTTTAAACAGGGGTGTCACCTCAGCGATTTTCCAGTCCTCTGGGACCCTCACTGATTCTAGGGAAACCCATGAGACTGACTGTTGGTATAGGTCTATCTCCAGTTAACTTCTGGAATGGAATAAAATTTAAGTGGGCATTAATTAGATATTTAGGTTCGCAATAAGCGCACTTGGGTGCCACTTGATACTTGGTAAAATCGCAATGGTGACTGGGAGAGGGGCAGGTGGGAGGCAGCGGACAGACTGCCTGTTGGAAATAATCAGCTCCCAACACCTTCGTTCTCAAACTATGTGAGCTGGTCCTCACATGATATTCAATTCCAGCAGGGTTTTTTTTGACAATTAATAGGAATCCTGGCTTACATTTTTCCTTTTAAATTCATTCCAAACATGACCAACTGCTCTACAGATTTCCTTCAAAATGCAACTCAGTATCAACAACATACAATGACAAATCACAAAAGCATTTGAGAAACTGAAACTCGAAAAGGAAATTGTGATTTTGAATGATGGTGCAAAAAACTATGAACGCAAAATTCACAAGAATTGTATAACAGCCAGCAGTTTAATATTATCTACTTTACACTGTCAGGCTCAGTCAGAATTATTAACTCCAGGATTCAACTAGTTTCTTAAAGTAGAGTACAAACTTGGTTCCCACATTTGTTTTGTGGGTAAATTGAAGCATTTCTTTTCAGTTATTTTTAAATAACTGTATTATTGTGCTAATTGAGGTTAAAAAAGTCAACCTTTATCCCAGGATGAATTGATGTAATTTTCTGTAAAATCTGAATGGGCTTACAGCCAGTAATGCAAAAGGATTAAAATACTATCCAAGTAGCTTAGTCAAAGGGAAAACTGCAGCTATTGGAACAAGATTTGACATTGTTCTTTCTACTTAGTGCATTACAAAGCCAGAGTGAGACTTTTCTTTGTCAATGGGGGAAGGAAACAAAATCCTCAACTGTCAACTCTCACTTCTACACTTATTCACCACTTACACATCCCAAAATGCTTGTCTACAGAGCAATTTACAGGTTTTCAACTATTTATTTGTTTCAAAAACATTTACATTATTCCATTCCTTTTGGCAAGTATTCCCTTAGTATATTCCCTGCCATTGGTACAACCCTCCCACAAGTTTCAGCTCTTACTGGGTCAATTGAAATGACATTGAGAAAATATATGAATAGTACAGATACTGATATGCTATTCACCTCTTACTGGGTCAGTTGCTGCTCTGTTGGTAATGCTCTCACCTCTGAGTCAGAAGGTTCTGGCTTCAAGTCCCATTCCACAGCTTGAGAATCAGCATCAAGGCCCCCTGCACTGCCAAAAGCATAGTCAGTTAGACAGGTGTTAAAATGGATCCCACAGCACAATTTCAAATCTATCAGTTGATACCACTAAAAAGGATTACTCAGACATTATCACATTGTTGTGTGCAAACTGAATGCTGCATTCCCTTCATTCAACACTCACTACACTGCTGTTGGCTGCAAGCACTTTGAGACATCTGGTGGACGCGATGTAAATGCAAGCCTGTAATATGGCCCAAAGGAAGGATATATTCATTAAGATCTGGTCATTGCCACAGATCTTATTGACATTGGCAAAAAGATAGACTTCCAGAGTACAGGACTGAAACAGAAAACAAAGGGGCTTTCATGAAGAGTTAGTTGATCTCAGCCAGGACAGTGTTATGGATTTAAAATTGGTTTCAGAGTTGAGTCAGAGAATAAGCATTGACTGGACTTCCTGACTTTGATTACTAACAAAAGAATGTGGGTTAGGAAACATCAGGGACAGGCTTGGTCCTTTGAATCTTCTGTGGTGAAATCATTTACCAAAATTTCCTGCCAAGTCTCTCATGTAACTAATCACCAGGTTTGGTAAGACCTGAAGAGCAGTTGATATCATTAGGATAGAAAAGCCAGAAAGGAGTTGAGGAATGGAAAAACACGTTGTGCAAGGATGTTAAGCATTAGCATGACATTAGTTAGTGATAGTTTCCATGTTATGAATGAAGACAATGACAGTTGATTATGATCCAGATATCATTTGACTTCAACACAAGTGCACTTTCCCTTGGTAAACCTCCAAAACTCCAGATTGATTTTTTTTTCCTTCCTTTGCTGACTGGTGTTAAGGCCAGTTGTCGTTAGCACCTGAACTGCTTTCAGGTTTTTATCAAAGGCGTTAACAGACAGGGATTAGATTTAAGCATGTCAGGTTTGTGTAGCTCTGTAATATACATGGGCAGTTCCTTTACCAGCAGACCTCAGTCGATGTATTTACATTCATGTTAAATTGAAGATGTATCACCAATTTCTGTATGTCTACTCTCTTCCTTTGTTATTCTGTTAAATGCCATGTGTCTGCTACTGGCTCCCAATGAAGTGGATGGCAGCCCCAATGTAAACCGACTAAATATTAAATATGCATAGCATGGCCAGTTTTGTGAAGGAGGATTCTTAATGGAAGATTGGAGAAGCAGGCACATAGGCCAGTTTTCCTTATCCTGGAGTCTTCCCAAATTTCAAAGTTACATCACCATCTGACATGACTCAAGAATCTAGAAATTTGGATTTTCTGGTTTCCATATCGATTCTCTAGACCATTAGGAAGACTCAGTTTTAAACCAGTTTTTTCAGTAGCTTGATGGATAACATTACTTTAAGATGTCTGCTGGTCAACCAATGCATAGGGAGTAGGCAGCTCAAGAAAAGATCTTGCCTGATATAAATGAAACACACTTTATCCAGGTAGAAGATATTTAATATTTAAACTTAAGCTATTAGAGGTTCATGCATATTAATGCTACTGTCTCTTTAAAACTATGCTTGTACTACAATTTTATAAAACTACAAGTATGATAAAATGTGAAGTATCAGAAGTGATTGATTAAGGATTAAAGTGACTCAAATGCAACCACATTTTGGCCCTGTGTCTTGTGCTCTTAATATTGTTGGAAGTTATGGAGTCATACAACACAGCAGATTTTTCTAATGATCTTTGGGATTGTATTTTACATTGTTAACAGATGCAATTGTCATTAATTATTTCTGTTCAGCTATAAGGTTCATTGAAGGTTAGAATTGGTGGTGATTAAAAATCTTACTAATATATCAACAATTTGTTTCAGTTGTTTACTTGATGCTTTAATATAGTCCATGCTTTGACAGTTAAGGAAGATGAAAGGGAAAGATAAAGGTGGAAGTAGTCTTTGAGCAATACTCAACTTTTGGAAGCAATTTCTGTCTCAAGTCATTTCAGAGCAAACTTTGATGGAGCTTCACTTGCACAACAGGAAACACGTTCAGAGAATCGATTATGGAAACCAGAAAATCCAAATTTCTAGATTCTTGAGTCATGTCAGATGGTGATGTAACTTCGAAATTTGGGAAGACTCCAGGATAAGGAAAACTGGCCTATGTGTCTGCTTCTCCAATCTTCCATTAAGGATCCTCCCTCACAAAATTGGCCATGCTATGTATATTTAATGGTTTGTGCATAGACACCTGTGTGCTGATTTCTTGGTTTTTTTGTAACTTAATTGAAACCATCTTCTTTACTCCAGCAGCAAAATTCTAGACTTGAGTTATTGTTTTAGTGAGGTGAGCATGAAGAAATATTAAATATGGAAACATTTTGAAGGAGATAATAACTAGTTATACATGAGCCATTTTGATTGAGGATCATTGAATTTGCTCTGATCAGAACTTGAATTGAATTGAATTGATTGAATTTATTGTCATATGTACCAAGGCACAGTGAAAAACTTTGTCTTGCGAGCAATACAGGTTAATCACATTGTTAAGTAGCATAGTAAGTAAATAACAGGTAAACAGCTGCAACAACAAAAATCACAGGTACAGGCGAATGTTAAGAGTTTGTGAGTCCATTGAGTATTCTAACAACAGTAGGGTAGAAACCAGCTGGTGTGTGTGTTCAGGCTTCTGTACCTTCTCCCCGATGGTAGAAGTTGTACAAAAACATTGTCAGGCTGGGATGGATCTTTGAGAATGCTGGCGGCCTTTCCTTGACAGTGGGCTTGGTAGATGAATTCGATAGGTGGGAGGTTGGCCTTTGTGATTGCCCAGGCCGAGTTCACCACTCTCTGTAACCGTCTCAGATCTTGAATGGCACAATTGCCATACCAGCTGGTGATACATCCAGACAGAATGCTCTCGATGGTGCACCTATAATAATTGGCAAGGGTATTCACCGTCATGTCAAATTTTCTCAGCTGCCTGAGGAAGAAGAGACATTGTTAGGCCTTTGTAACCAGTGCGTCCACATGAAGAGTCCAAGAAAGCTTGTTGCGGATGACCACTCTCAGGAGCTTGACACTCTCCACTTGTTCCACCTCTGTGCAGTTAATGTGTAGGGGGGCATGAGTAACATCCCGCCGAAGGTCAATAATGAGTTCCTTGGTTTTGCCGGCATTAACAGCTAGTTTGGATGCCCTTTTCGAGTTGGCAACTTGTGACATTCTTTATGACAGAACAGCTAAGAGGTAAGTATAACCAAAACCAAATTTCTGAAGAATAGCTAATGAGGCAAAGTACTGAAACGCAACACTAAAAAAGAATTGAATCAGTCTCCTATAATCACAATGTCAGAATCAGCTAGGTTAGGTTCTGCTATAAAGTAAAAAATACTTCTAATTTTATTTTTTTGGTTTCTTTGCCTCAGTTGCCCTGGACCAATTATGCAATTCATGTTGCCACATAGTGAGGCTAAGATCAGTTAGCTCAGGACAGACCAATAATCCAAACCAGTATCTTGGTCAGTAAGATTCAGTGACTTTCTATTCTTAGAAATTAATTCATTAAGAGCACCCTTGCCTCAGCTGATTTACAATCCATTGTCAGTTTTCTTTTAACATTTCCTGCTGCTACTCATTTGGCTTTCGAAAATCAAAATATACGAGTGAATCTTATGCATCTTCCTCACCAGTATATTTGAAGATGAGGTGGCTCATTAAATAAAGTGGATTGCAGGCCATTACTTTGTGCCCACAGCCCCCGTTACTGAGAGGATGGATGAGGCATCGGGTAGCTCCCCCACCTTTAGCCTATTGAAGTCCTAATATGGACAAATAATAACTACATGCCTTTATTCCTGATGAAGGGCTTTTGCCCGAAACGTCGATTTTGCCTGTCTTCGGATGCTGCCTGAATTGCTGTGCTCTTCCAGCACCACTGATCCAGAATCTGGTTTCCAGCATCTGCAGTCATTGTTTTTACCTCGTTGATTTTAACCCTACTGCGAATCCTCTTGCAAGGATGCCTGCCTTGAAGAAGTTTTCCTCCTCTCTCTACAAGAATCACAGGGAGTCCCTCTCCCACTGCAACTCCCAGGTCATTTCCTACTCTATGCTACTCTCTCCCCACCCACACCCTCCTCTAGCTTATCTCTCCACACTTCAGGCTCTCTGCCTTTATTCCTGATGAAGGGCTTTTGCCC
>NC_057729.1:18602405-18628444 GCF_004010195.1 Chiloscyllium plagiosum | reverse complement strand
ACATTACAGTGTGGAAACAGGCCCTTCGGCCCAACAAGTCCACACTGACCCGCCGAAGCGTAACCCACCCATACCCCTACACTTAGCCCTTACCTAACACTACGGGCAATTTAGCATGGCCAATTCACCTGACCTGCACATCTTTGGACTGTGGGAGGAAACCGGAGCACCCGGACGAAACCCACGCAGACACGGGGAGAACGTGCAAACTCCACACAGACAGTCGCCTGAGGCGGGAATTGAACCCAGGTCTCAGGCGCTGTGAGGCAGCAGTGCTAACCACTGTGCCACCGCGCCGCCCACCGCGCCGCCCACATCTTCCCTTCTGGATGTAAGTTTGCTCACTAAGCTGGAAAGTTCATTTTCAGATGTTTTGTCACCATACTAGGTAACATCATCAGTGAGACTCTGGTGTAGTACTGGTAGTATGGCCCACTTTTTATTTATGTGTTTCAGTTTCCTTGGATTGATGATGTCATTTCCTGTGGTGAAGTCATTTCCTGTTCTTTTTCTCAGGGGGTGGTAAATGGGATCCAAATCAATGTGTTTTTTGACAGTCTTCCGGTTGGAGTACCATGCTTCTAGGAATTCTCACGTGTGTCTCTGTTAAGTACAAAATACTTGCAAAAACTATAACAAACATTACATTGGACAAACAGGCAGAAAACTAGACACCAGGATGCATGAAAATCAACTAGTTACAAAAAGACATGATCCACTCTCACTAGTATCTTTATATACAGATGAGGAAGAACACCACTTCAACTGGAACAACACATCAATCCTAGGACAAGCCAAACAGAGACACGCTCATTGATGTTACTGGGTGTGGTGATGAAACATCTGAAAATGAACCTTCCAGCTCAGCCAGCAAACTTACATCCATAACCTCAACCTGAGCTACAAATCTTCTCAAAACTTGCTCTCTTCTTATTCAGGACCATTTATCCTCTCAGCATACTTTCTTAAGGGGGTGCTGATGGGACAACAGAGCTGCTGGCCAATGGAAGTCCCATTCTGCACTAATTAAGGTTGCATTCAGTTTATTACTTCTGCAAAACTCTTATCAATGTGATATGCTAACCGACATTTTCATCCTGATGGGAAGGAATAGCAGGTCAGTCAACCCACCATAAAATTCACCTCATCATGACTTTTGTGATAATTTGGAATTTATGGAATATGAGCAGTCAGATGAATAAACACTCAGCTGCAATGTCTTAAATTACAGGCAAGGTTAGGGAAGTGGGCCTAGCTAAATTGTTGGGGCCCAACAAGACAAATGGTATCTTCCTGTGCTGCAACTGTTCTATGTTTTGTAACATTATGAGTCTCAGATTACAACAATACTTAAATTATTGATTTATTGACTCATTATGTCAAATAACTGGTCAGTAAAAACAAAACAACTCAAACGTATATTTTGACAATTTGCTTACAATGCTCTGTGTATCATTTAACATGCAAGTCGTTCTGCTGAAACATGCATTTCGTCAAGGTGAATTGGCTATATCACAATTAACGAATTGTAGATGCTGGTTGGATAAAGTGAACTTTCTGCTGAACAGGTACAGCAATCTCCTTCAGCGCAATTTTCTATAGTGGTTTTCCATAGTGCGATTTTCTATGGAGCGAGGTTACAGAGTAACTATCACATTAAAGCAGAACGACCTGTATTAAATTCAATTTTATTCTTTTAAAGAACTCTGCATATTACTTCTTTTTTGATGCTGAAAATCACCATTTCAAGAAGATCAACTCCACAGTTTCATTAGTAATGACATTGTTAGGCAAGGTCAATAAAATGTCTTCTTTCTTTGCTGATGCAATGGTGTTTCACAAAGTCATTCTTTTGTTTCCCTTGTCCCACCCCCCTATATATACATTTGTATACACACAAACAAACTTACTAATAGCAGACTCAGCCACATTATAAGCTGTGATGTATGAAATTAAATCATAGATTTTTGTTTAAAATTAAGAATTACATGCATCACTATGAAAAAGTATCCACAGGCATTTTGAACAAGTTGATGATACTTTTCTATATAGCAACCACAGTGATTTATATCCAAGAGCTTTAGAACATAGAACATAGAAAAATACAGCGCAGTACAGGCCCTTTGGCCCTCGATGTTGCGCCGATCCAAGCCTGCATGATGTTTACTTGTTCTCTTTTTCCTTTTTTTTAACCTTAGGAAGGTCACTGAACTCTTTTTAAAGTGAATAAAGTTTCTGTTAATGAATGTTTGATGTAGCATGTGATCCTCCTGTTGCGGGTCGGTGTGGAGGAATTTGTAATGGAATTAATCAGATCGTTGGAGGAACTCCTAAACACATTTGATTAGTGTGTCTTTGGGAAAGGTTAATTTCTACTTGGGCAAACTTTACACATAAGTACCAATTGATAGGCATTGGGATAGCTAGATACTAAGTGACTATAATAGATTTGTGTTGGGAAATTGAATTTTTTTTTGCTTTTTAATTTGCATCTATAAATTCATAAGGCTAAATCTTGAAGATAATGCCTCAGCAGTATTATTGTTATGACTTAAACCAAATGCTGCAGTGGACAATCTTGGTGTGGAGGAAACTTGATATATATTTGCTGATAAGCTATCTTTGAGAAGCCATTATTGTGGCACAAAATACCTTTATTTCATTTTGCTTGACAAAAGAAATTCTAAAAATTATGTGAGACATAAGTAACCCAATACTTTTATAAATATTTATTTCAACTATAATCTTCAAAAAATAAGGAAGACCTTTTGTTTGACTTAAATAAACTGCACACATCAACTGTCCCCGATGGTCTTCATCTTCAAACAGAAGAGTCATCATTGTGGCCTTAATGCTTGCAAGCTGATTACTTGTCTCCTTTATCCTGCACAAGCATCAAGAAATCTTGATTAAACAGAGAGACAAGAAAGGCAGGGAGAATGATAAGCAATTTGCAGGCGGGATTGTTAGCTGGCTTATACATACCAAAGGCTGAGCAAAGTGGAAAATTGCAATCCCTCTTTATTCACTAAACCCTCCTCATCTCATCCAACATTTGTATCAAGTCCTGCAATGAAGTATTGATTTTTGAGGCTTTCTGTGGAATAAGAAGACAAGGAAATTACTGGTAGGTGAATAGAAAAACTTCGTTGGGGACAGTCGTGTTCTACCCAGTATTGCTTCCTGTCATTTGTAGTTTTGCTGATGGTCTTGCTGCTCAAATTAGTTCAGACAGGAAACTGGAGGAAAATAAATATCAGATGTTGTAAGAAAGAAAGAAGAAAGAAAAAAAAGAGGGAAAGAAAACAAATATAAACAAAAAGCATGGATCTCATGTATTTACAGTTGTGCATAAAGTTAGTTTAATTTTTTTGGTCAGTACATTAATAGAAACTTCAATAATTGGAAGTCCACATGTTTAAGCAATACAATTATGAAGTAATTTGGTGAGAATCACTGAAAAACTTCAAGCATCTTAATTTTATCTCTGCATAAACCAATATAGACATAATTAATTGGCTGCGATGTTTATATTTCTCAAATCTCTGGACTTGCATTTAAGAAGTTTCTTTTGGTAAATATTATGACATGATCAGATAGCAACTAGAATCTAAATTTAGCAGTTAGTAAGTACCTCTTAGTCCCTTATTTCGGTTTAAAAACACACAATTGTTTTCTCATAATATAACAATTAACCTTTGACAATCTTTCAAAAACATTTGATAAAGTTCCTTCAAATGTTTCTGTGTCAGTGCAAAGTAATAACATCTCTTATGACTTGGAGTAAAAGATAACAATCTGTTTTGGTTACACTATGCCATGTTTTTTAAACTTGTCCATGATGTTACCTGGAATGGTTCTAGAATATTCTTTTCCAGCCAGGTGCCAGCTGGAATAACTTTGAAGCTGCCTTATTTACATTGAAATACACGGAAGGATGACCAGATTACACAGCAAACCCCCAATGGTATCAGTATACATCAGCACCCAAGTAAAAGATTTAGAAGTGGGCTTCAATCACACTGCTGTGTCTTTTGGTACATTGAGCTGTCCATTTTTGATTTAGATACGTTAGTGTAAAATCAACACAGAGCAGGATCAGCAGGGATCGGTTTTTATACTGGCTTCACATCAGCAGAATTGAAATTAAAGACTGGAATTATTTTTGTTCTAACAGATATAAATAAAATAAACAAAGAAAGTTTCAAAGCTTGGCTCTGAAGAAGACATTAATATAAATACAGAATATTTTGATGTCTGTAATGGGAGATTTTTGCTAGAAACAGTAAAAGAATGGTTTGTTATATTGGGAACATGGTAATACTGATGTTTATCATAATGGGGTTCTACTTTATTCTGTAATTTACTCAAATGCAAAAATAAACTAAAACATGTGGAGTAGCAAAATACAACCTCATGTAGGATTCAAGTGTGTATAATTTGGGCTGCAAATATCCATGGCATATTGTGTGTCTTAGAAAGAAACTGCTACTTAACTGGAAATGACAGATAATTGTAGATAATTGTGTTCAGTTACAAAAATGCATACACTGAAGTGTAAATAGAAAATGTTTGGAGTTTTATTTTCCAGTTTTATTTCATTCAAAAGAAACACTCTCCTATCTGTATTTTAAAATCATACCTGTGTGGGACAACAAAGGAAAGCTGTATCTTATGAAAATGATGTGTACTTAACTAAACCTTTGCACTGGCCAAAGTACTTAATAAAGCATGACGTGCACTCACAAAAGATAAAACTTGAAATCCCGCTGATATCACAAACTTAATTTCATTTAGATCAAAATAATCTCATTTAAGCTGATCCTGCATTTGATCTGATCATTTACAAAAAAAATCCTAAAGTAAAAATGATAAGAAGTAATGAAAGAGCAAACAAATATGCATTCATAAAATGCCTTTTATATCCGTAGGACATTCCAGAGAGGTTCTTAGTCAACAAATTACTTTGGAAGTTCTAGTCAGTTTTGCATTGTAAGCAAACATGTATGTTCAACAGGCAACCATGAGATGAATTGTCACTTATAATACTATGGTATTCACTGAGAGATTGGCTGAACCTTATAGGGATCTGATTTATGTTTAGAGTTGAAATTAAAGACTTGAAAAAGTTTTTTTTTGTTTAAACAGGTACGAACAAAATAAACTAAAAGAAATTCAATTCTTGGTTCTGATGAAGAAATTCTTGTCGCCAAACAAGATGTGAAGTCTGATGCGAACTGTCTTGATGTTGGAAGCATCTCAATGCATCTTTTACGCCTTTGCCAAGTGCTATGGGTTGTTTCTCTGTAACAGTGAATAACCAATGAAGAGGGATTATTGCTTGTTAAATACCTTATTAATGGCTTAACTTGCGTCTTTCACATTCAGTTTCCTATTTTATTAAACGCACTAAACAAGTTAAGAATTCCTGACATGGAAGTCAAAGTGGGGTATGTGGCAACTTCAGCTGCAAATTGCTCTGAAGAACATTCATTTTGAACATGGCAGCAATATCTCAAGGCAGACTCCATGGGCACTGGCCACATGCACCCCACATCCACATTAGCATCGGACAAGTGTGAGCCTTCAAGCCCTCATGGCATTTCTCCGATCCACTTACAGTACACTTCTGGACAGTGATGCTATACCTCAGGCTGCAATGGCAACAGTCCTTGTAATGCTATTGCAAAGACATTTTGCGCTCGTGACTGGACCAGCCTCCTTCGCCAGGCTCTTCACCTGCTGCCTTGGCATTCAGTTACTGTGAGCCTATCTGAATGTTCATAGTATTGCTGCCTTACAATGCCTTGTCTTGTCTTGTATTTTTGGATTCTGCATGCTCAATTAGTGATACCAGTACTGCTGTCTTGCCTTGCCATTTAGCACAAATATAAAGCCTAGAAATTTGCCATTTTGATGAGCGGACCTCAGTCAAGTCAAGGGGAATAGCTTTCACTGAGAGGGTCCTAGTACAGTAAGTCAAGGTCAGCCTCTGATACCAGACAGGGCCTTGGGTACAGTCAGTCGGTCAGTTGGGGTGGTCTGATTCAGGGTCTCTCCACATAAGGGGTGAGGAGCCTAATGTTGCACAATGCTGGAATGAGTGAGAGAAACAAGTACTAAGAGAGCTGATACTGAATAGTATAGCTGTTATGTGTGCAGGAGGGGAGGCATCCCGAGTGAGTGAGTAGGCAGCAGAGACTGCAGAGTTAGTGGAGGCAGGGGGCAGGGCAGGTGACAGCGAGTGAGGAAAGGTGTTACAGGCAATGGTGAAAGTGGCAGAGGGTGAGCCTTGGTAGGAGCTGCGTACAGCAGCAGAGGTAGACTGAGTGGGAGGTATCGAAGAGAAAATGGTGGCACTGAGATCAATGACCTTCTTCTTACAGTATTGGGCATTCCTTCAGACTATTCAGACTGTACGGACCCAGATGGCATCCTTGCACCAAGCTCTACCATTTGTAATTGTGCATTCAATTAATTAAGGCCCTAAACTACATATTGTCTCCCTAAATTACTTTTCCATCTCCTTCCCCTCTTTAAGATGCTCTTTGAAATATTCCTTTTTACTAAGCTTTTGATCATCTGCTCTTATCTCTTATTATGTTCATTTTTATTTGTAAAGCATCTTGAGATGTTTTATAATGTGAAATGCACAATGCACGTACAAGTTCTGAAGAAGGGTCACTGGACTGGAAAAATTAATGCTGCTTTCTCTCCAGAGATGCTGACAGACCTGCTGAATTTTATTAGCAATTTCTGTTTTTGTTTGATTAACAATATCCTCAGTTTGTTGTTTATTATACACATGCAGGTTATTAGATATGTAATAAGAGCATAAACATTGCCTGCAGAACTGTACATTATCGAATCACATTTTAAACAAGATTGCTTTTGTGTGACATTGCAGATTTGCATGAAAAGAGTGACATAC
The DNA here is from genome assembly GCF_004010195.1 of Chiloscyllium plagiosum. Taxonomy (NCBI): domain Eukaryota; kingdom Metazoa; phylum Chordata; class Chondrichthyes; order Orectolobiformes; family Hemiscylliidae; genus Chiloscyllium; species Chiloscyllium plagiosum. The sequence goes on along the minus strand of NC_057729.1, from coordinate 18,621,513 downwards.
TTGTTTTTACTCTATCCCATTCTCCTGAAGCATGCTGAGACATTTTATTATGTCAAAGGTGCTGTATAGCTTTGTTATTGTTTTTCCAGATTGCAATTAATCTTTTTATTTTGAAATCAGTGATTTCTGATGAGATTTTACATCACAGGTGCCATTAACTCTTTGCTGAATAGCTGACACTTCACTTGGGAGTCTGATTACAGATGACATTAGCCAGCTGAATTGAAGGGGATATTATCATTATTTTCTCACTTGACGTTTGCCACATGTACTTTCTGTCAGGGGTCAAAAGGAGTAGAAGCTATGCTTCAATTTTTCCTTTCTTCTTAACCTTGAAACGCTTAGTCCAATTTTGCACCCTTTGTTCTACTGGAATCAACTAAGTCAGTGTGGATCAGATGAGTTTGGTAATACTGAGGGCATAGTTTTGTCCCATGTTGTTTGTTAAACTGCACTGGTAGCTGTTGATGATTGCTTGTCCAAGTTGGGTAGAAATTACAGCAAGAAGATAAATAGTGCAGGTAATAGTAAAGAGTCTGCAAAATGTAGAGTCTGGCTGAGAACAGTTCAGCGTTTGGGGTTTTATTTTTTGCATTATTATATATGCAATTTTATTCATGAAGGTGGTGAGTCGTTACTAAGCAACCGTTCTGTAAGAAGTGGATTGCTCCTGAAACGTCATGCAAGGTGACCACATGCAAGCCTTGATGGTGAATATATTGTTAAATTATTGCTATCAAAGCTGATCCTTCCTCAGCTGATGTTTTGGACATGTCCAGCAGGAGTTGGTGGGTTTTAATCATGAGCAGGCTTAGTTTACTCTTCCCAATTCATGGCCAGCAAGGTCATCACTTCCAGCTCTATCTTCAAGAGAGTTAATTCACCACAGAACAAGATCTGGACTGGCTGGCTCATACGTTGAGGGAGCTCAAATTGCTTGTGTGTGCTACTTAAAAAGTTGAAACTATAGTCAGCTACGTAAACTGAAATAGTAATTGTAATCAGATACTGCCTGTGATAAGTAAAGGCGAAATGAGATATCTCCGCATAGTAAATTCCAACTTGACCATTAGCTGCAAGGAATGAAAGCATTTGTTCTATTTGGAAAGCATCAGCAGAACATAGGAACTAAAGACAAAACATTTGTATTCATTAGTAGATTTCTTTTCCCCCTGAAATTTGAACTCCTGTCATTCTCCCGATCATATCTCATCTGATTCTGAACTGAATCAAAAGAAAATCAGATTGCTTATTTTGAATTGCTTCAAATTAATTATATATCAGGCAATGATTGGGAAAAAATGTTTTCCTATAGAATAAGTGTTTAAAGCATGTGTTATGAACCAAACTGAATAGATGAAGATGAGTGGCAAAATTGAATTCCATTGTGGAAAAAAATCTGTGAAAATGAACAACATATTTTTGACATACATTATTTTTCCCAAACAACAAGAAATGTTCAAACACATTATAAACAGTTTAAAGAGTAAATATTATTTCTGCAGGACAGTAATGATAGGATTTGCACAGCTTTGTCTTTTGAAATGATCAACATGCCTCAGTAAACTTTCCAGTTTACTCCTGAAGAAATACTGCATTAACGGAGGTGCCATCCTTTCAATGAGATGTTATCTGAGGCCTTATCTGTCTTTTCAGGTGAATGCAAGAGAGCCTAAGCTGTTATTTCAAAGAAAAACAGACAGTTCACATAGTTTTTTTCCCCCAATCAATTAGCATTACCAACCCTCCAGGATTGCCCTCCAGTCTCCAGGAATTAAAGATTGATCCCTGAGCCTATGAGCAAAATTGGGAAAGACACATGATTTAGGAGTTCAGAAAAGTGTTTTCTTTTAACTTTAGTTTTTTTTTACTTGTTATGAAAATATTGAGGATGGGGAAAAATAAATTCCGACAGACAATGATCATCCAATGGCTCCTTCAAGTAGATTGAAATGGTAGTGCACTGTCAAGATGGAAATATTAGTCACACAATCATAGAGATATACAACATGGAGCCAGACCCTTCGGTCCAACTTGTCCATGCTGACCAGATATCCAAAATAAATCTTGTCCTGTTTGCCAGCACTTGGCCCATATCCCTCTAAACCCTTTTCATTCATGTACCCACTGAGATGCCTTTTAGATGTTGTAATTGTACCAACGTCCGCCACTTCCTCTGATGGCTCATTCATCCACTCATCACTCTCTGCATTAAGAAGTTGCTCTTTAGGTCCCTTTTAAATCCTTCCCCTTTCACCTTAAACCTACGACCTATAGTTTTAGATTCTCCCACACTGGGGAAAAGACCTTGGCTCTTTATCCTATCCATGCCCCTCATAATATTATAAGATTCAATAAGGTCAGTCCTCAGCCTCCAATGTTACAATAAAAATTGTCCCAGCCTATTCAGTGTCTCCCGATAGTTCAAACTGTCCAACCCTGGCAACATCTTTATAAATTTGTTACTGAATCCTTTCAAATTTCACATCTTTTCTAAAGCAGGGAGACAAGAATTGAATGCAGTATTCCAAAAGTGGCCTAACCAATGCCTGTAGAGCTGCAATATGGCCTCCCAACTCCTGTAATTAACTCTCAGACCAATACTAAACACTTTCTTCGCTGTCCTGTCTACCTACAACTCCACTTCCAAGGTACTATGAATCTGCAACCCAAGGTCTCTTTGTTTGGCAACACTGCCCAGGACCTTGCCATTAAGTGTATAAGTCCTGCCCTGATTTTTCCTACCAAAATGCAGCACCTCACATTTATCTAAATTAAACTCCATCTGCCACTCCTCAGCCCATTGGCCCATCTGATCAACACCCCATTGTAATCTGAGATAATCTTCACTGTTCACTGTCCACTACACCTCCATTTTTTGTGTCAAGTGCAAACGTAATAACTATATCTCCTATATTCACATGCAAGTTATTTATATAAACGACAAAAAGCAGTGAACCCAGCACTGATTCTTGTGGCACACCGCTAGTCACAGGCCTCCAGTCTGAAAAGCAACCCTCCACCACGACTCTCTGTCTCCTACATTAGAACCAATTTTGCATCCAAATAGCTAGTTCTTCCTGTATTCTGTGAGATCTAACCTTGCTAACTAGTTGACCATGTGGAATCTTGACGAATGCCTTACTGAAGTCCATATAGTCAACATCCACTGCTCTGCCTGCATCAATCTTGTTCATCACTTCTTCACAAAACTTAATCAAGATAGTGAGACATAATTTCCCACACATAAAGCCATATTGATTATCCCTAATCAGTCCTTACCTTTCCAAATATATGTAAATCCTATCCCTCAGGATTGCTCAAGCAACTTAACCATCACTGACATCATGATCACCAATCTATAGGTCCCTGGCTTTTCCTTACACCTTTTTTAAAAAATGGCATCACATTAGCCAGCCTTCAAGTTTCCGGCACCTCACTTGAGACTATCGACTATACAAATATCTCAGCAAAAGGATCCAGCAATCACTTCCCTAGCTTGCCACAAAGGTCTAGGGTACACCTAATCCATTCTGGGGATTTATCCACCTTTATGTGTTTTAAGACATCCAGCACTTCCTCCTCTGTAATTATGGACAGTTTTCAAGATAGCACAATTTACATTTTTAAGTTCTCTTGCTTCTATATCCTTCTCCACAGTAAACTCTCATGTAAAATACTCACTTGTATCTCTCCCATCTCCTGCGGTTTTACACATAGATAGTCTTGCTGATCTTTAAGAATCCCTAGTTACTGTTCTTTCCTTAATATATTTGGAGCATCCCTTTGGATTCTCCTTAACCCTATGTGCCAAAGCTATCTCATGCCCCTTTTTGGCCTTCTGATTTCTCTCTTGAGTATACTCCTACTCTCGTTATACTCTTCCAGGGATTCATTTGACTTCTGCTGTGCATGCTTTCTTCTTATTCTTGACCAAAACCACAATTTGTCTAGTCATCCAGCATTCCCCATACCTACCCACCTCGTCCTTCACACTAACAGGAAAATATCACCTCTGAACTCTCATTATTTGATTTTTGAAGGCTTTCCACTTTCTAGCCCTTTACCTGCAAATATCTACTGCCAATAAACTTTTGAATGTTCTTGCCTAATTGGCCTTCCTCCAATTCAGAATTTTAACTTTTAGCTCAGGCCTATCCTTTTCCATAACTATTTTGAAGCTAATAGAATTATGATCACTGGCCCCAAAGTGCTACTCCACAATCACCTCAGTCACTTGCTCTGCCTTATTTCCCAAGAGATGGTCAAGTTTTGCTCCTTCTCTAGTAGGTACATTCTCATACTGAATAACAAAATTCCCTTGTACTCACAACAAACTCCATTTCATCCAAACCCTTAACGCTATGACAGTCCCAGTCTATCTTTGCAAGGTAAAATCACCTACCATTACAACCCTATTATTCTTACAGATAACTGAGATCTCCTTACAAATTTGCACAGGAGATGCCTGCAGTAACTGCCTACCTCTCCTACCTTTCCTAGAGGTAACCCATCCATTTGACTGTATTTGCAGTTTTTCTCCCTTCCTAAAACTGACCTATGGTCTTGGACATGTCTGTCTTGGGGATAAGATTCTCACAATCTATCGTACCTATGCTTCTCATAATTTTATATTCTCTCTGATTCAAATTTCCGGCATCCACAGTATCTTGCCTTATTTGCCTGTGACCTGGGACCCTGGGAATGCAGTAGGTGTTTCTTCTGCAACAACCAATACATCCTCTGTGGCACTGCTGAGAACAAGACTGGCTAACATCTGATTGGCTAACAACTCACAGTAAGTAAGACTTAGGCCCATTGCTTCCAAGGTGAGCCAACTGTAGATTGACAAGTGGGCTCAGTGACACTTACCAAATAAAGGCCACACAAGTTTCTCACTGACGGTCCAGTTGGGATGCAATACCCCGACATCTCCTCAACATTCCACCCGAAGTGTCTCCAATGTTATTGTAGTCTATGTGTGCTCCACTTTAACATTCACTTGTCGTTCATTCCAGTTCTCTCAGGAGTGATTCCCTGTACCCACCCTGAGGTGAAAAATGAAAATGGAGCAAGTTATGATAAACCAACCTATGCTATTATCCCCTGGATCAGGCGAGACATGAACGTGGGCCTCCTGGCTCTGAGCTAGGGATACAATCAATGCACTATAAGGGCCCTCAGATTACTATATAAAGTTATTTGAAGTTTGGTTTTGTTTTCAAACCACTCAGATTGAATACTTCTAATCTACTCCATTACTGGTTTATTCAACCCACCTGCTGTACTTCTGTTGGTTCAAATTCATTTATCGATTCATAGAGTCATAAAAATTTACAGCATGGAAACAGACCCTTCAGCCCAACTCGTTTATGCCGACCAGATATCTTAAATTAATCCAGTTCTGTTTCCCAGCACTTGGCCCATATTCATCTAAACCCTTCCTATTCATGTACCCATCCAGATGCCACTTAAATGATGTAATTGTACCAGCCTCCACCAGTTCCTCTGGCAGCTTATTCCATACATGCACCACCATCTGCGTGAAAAAGTTGCTCCTTAGGTCTCTTTTATATCTTTCCCCTTTCAACATAAACCTATGCCCTCTAGTTCTGGACACCCCAAACCAGGAAAAAGGCTTTGCCTATTTACCCTATCCATGCCTCACATGATTTTATAAATTTTATAAATTTATCCAGATTCAGACTGTGATTGTTATCAGTGTCAATAATCTAAGTAATAAAAATATGAATTTCTGGATAAACTCAGCAAGCCTACCAGCATCTGTGGAAAGAGAAACTAAGTTAACACTTTGAGTTCATTGACCTTCTTCAGAACTCAATAATTTAATTACTAACCCCCCAGCCATGGAAATGAACCCTTTATGAGTTTCAGTGTCACATCAATACAGAAAGCTTCATTCACAGAGTGACATTGGCTGAATAGGATAAGGGCAGCATCTATGTGCTCACCAATATTGTATAGGTAGCCCATCTGTCAAAACTTAACTGTAGATTGACTTCAGGGGACACCAATCAAAACAGAATTACATACAGCCTCTTTGGGTAGACCCTCTTCATGGGAGCAGCTGTGACTCAGGTTGACAGTTGCTGTTATTAATCAGATAAGAGGAAAAGCTGTTGGGTCAACCCAAGTGGACCCTAGACCTTAATGACCTGGGTGGTCCCTCACCAAAGTACCTGAATTATTAAGTACAATTCTGACAGAAAAATCCTGAGATTTCAAGACCCACTTGTACCTCACTGAGAATTCACGTCTCTTTGCAAATGTCAGTGTGGGGGTACATCAGGTCAAAGAAGTCCGCTTATGGCACCCCATCCACCATCTTCAAGGTCAGTCCATCCCCAGTTCACTGAGGCTGCAAGAGAACATTTATAAGAAGCAATGTAGTAACTTCCAAAAGCCCCTTCGTTATCATCTTCCAAACCTCCAATGTTTAAATGTCAAGGGCAATGAGCTCACACAAAATCCTGACATGTAAGTATGTTACCTTTCCTTCACTATTGTCGGGTGAGTAATCTGGATCACCCTCCCTAACAATGATGAGGTGATACTTACAGCACAAGGATAGCTGTGTTTAAAGTAGCCAGCTCACCTCGAATACAATAAATGCAGCCTCCACCTTGTGAATGAATATGTTTTGAAAAATGGCATAAACATGCTTACTACAATATGCAAGACTTAAATGTTCTAAAATTAAAGCTTTTTGTAATAACAATAGTGAAAATTTACAAGTCCAAACATATTTCAATAGATTTTCAATATGTTTCCCAAATGTAATTTAAACCCAGGTTAATTAAGATTGAACCTGCATTATTTATGAAAATAATACACCTAGGAATTAATAAATTAGATTAAGAAAACAAATCCACATATAAAAGATAGAATCCCATTAATTTGTTCTTGAAGGAAGTACCTAAGCAACCCAATTATCTTGCTTATTTGTAGTATATTCAACGACTTGTATTATTGTTGGTGTCTTTTCTCTGCATCTTAATATATCAAATGACAGTTTCTGAATGGTCATTTGTTTTGATTGTAAAACTAAAATGCATTTTGACTAAAGGAAGAAATATGATATTTGTTATTTTGTTGATTTCTCCTTAAACAAATAGGCTGAACTATTTTATGATTATTTACAAAATGACATCGAGTGACACTGAAATGTCTCCCAATGTATCTTATATGGAGATGTGAGAAAGAATTCACGCGAGAATGTTGACTGAAGGTGGTCACCATCTGTGTGAACTATTTGAGGTCTAATATCATCCCCATGATATCTTCCCTAAAGGAAGAGGAAGCCAGTCAGCCTGAAGTGCAATCATAAAAGATGACTTCCATTTTAGAGCAAACATAAATAGGCTGGAGATGGTTGTATGGAATTAGCTTTCAGTTGGATAGATTTTTCAGTTTACTCTCTTAACTAAACAAAGCCCATGGATGATGTGAGAAGTGTCGGTGTGCTGTTGCTGCACTTTAGATTTCAAATGAAAACAACATTGGCCATCCACACAGGACATCAGCGTGGGTTACAAAATTCAAGTTGAATTTGATCTTTGAATGTTTATATTGTATCTAACCAAACCAGGAAATGGGTTGGTTAATCAGAAATAGCTATCTTTGACTCATGGATGTGAGAGGCATGCTTATTAGAAGTGTTGAAATGCAAATTCTCACTGTTTTGGTTGCCAAAAGAAATGAATTAATCTCCTTTGGAACTGTTTTTAAATAGATTTTGTTATTTGAAACTTTTATGCCGAATTTGTGGCCCGAATTAATACTTAGCTGCAAATCCACAGAACATCATAATTAGAAGTCCACTCTAGCAACTGAAGTTTATTCATTTTAAACAGCATATGTTGTTTGCTTCTTGTGGTTAGTTTAAAAAAAAATCAGAATATGACATCATTGCAAACAATTGACATTTCTAATGTTTTCTCAAACATACACAATGTTGAGCATGTCTATACCAGTAGTCACAAAATTTGTAAAACCCTCAAGTAAATGGTCATTCATTTACAATAACCAATGTTCCAGCTATTACCCCAAATCTAAGACACATTGACAAATGAAATTAGCAAAGCATTCCAAGACTGGAATGCTAATTTCCTTTGTGATACCACTGTACCATGGCACTATGTTTGAACAAAAGCCCTGCAAGTGTTAACTGAGATTTAAACTCACATTCATAATTCCTTCCTTATAAAAGCAGTAATATTTGTAGTTTGTGTGGACTACTAGAAAGAAAAGCAATGTCAAGTCATGATTTGGAGATGCCGGTGTTGGACTTGGGTGTACAAAGTTAAAAATCACACAACACCAGTTATAGTCCAACAGGTTTAATTGGAAGTACACTAGCTTTCGGAGTGACGGTCCTTCATCAGTTGATAGTGGAGGGCTTGATCGTAAATTGCTATAAATTCTGTGTTATGATCGAGCCCTCCACTATCACTTGATGAAGGAGCCTCGCTCCGAAAGCTAGTGTGCTTGCAATTAAACCTGTTGGACTATAACCTGGTGTTGTGTGATTTTTAACAATGTCAAGTCACTGTGATTCACTAAATATCTTAATGGAAGTATTTAAAGAGGGGCATGTTATATTGATGAAGATATGAAGAAGATAAGCAACTGTGCCATGAAAATGACCTTAAATTATTACTAGTGTCTCAAGGTAAGATCTCCATATTTTCAGCGATAGGTTCTGTCTGATTTTTGCCGTGGAGATAATCTCATGTTCTCTCAGAGGATTAGTGAGTTTCCCTGATGAATAACAATTGAATGTGGCAATTCAAGTTTCCATCTCGATCTCAGCCAGAGTAGTTTTTAACAGATGTAATAACAGGCGTCAGCATCTCTGAGCTAGGAAAGAGAAAAGGGAGATCAGCATTTCTGCTGTCCATTGTTTCTTGTTGAGAAAAATAACACAATGCAGAGTATCAATGAGGACATACCAGGCCTGGCTGGGCATTTCAAATATTCTATGAGTATTTAGGAATAATGCCACTGTAAAGGTGGAAAGGTTTGAATGTCAAACTGCCTGCTAGAAGCTTAAACCATTCCCCACTCTCTCTCTCTCTATCCCCAACGTCCCTCCCATATGTTTCAATCCTCCTCCCTTCTTTAAAGAATAAATTGACACCCTGATACTGTTCCTTGCGATTGGTTGTCCTGCAGTATCTCATTCAAGTGTTGGTTTTTCACAAGTAAGTTTAAATAAGTAGTGCAGGGATGTCATGCTTTAAGGGGACTGCAAGCATCACAACCAAGCCCTGTCTTTAGTATAATATAAAAGATAAAGAGAAACTATTGGAAATAGTCAGCAAGTCAGGCAGCATCTATGGAGAGGAAAGCAGATTAAACATTTCACATTAAAGAGTTTCCATCAGAGGTGATGAAGTTCCAAGTAAGTTAAAGGGACAATGTCAGGAAGAAGAGCAAAAGTATAGGTTTTGGATCATAGAATCATCAGCCTAAATTTTTGCTGAGATAGGATGGATTCAAAACCCTTTAAGAATGGTGGATTGGTCTTGATTCTAAGATTCCTGACTCCATTTCTGGCCTTTCTTATTTAAACCAAAGCCTTTAAGTGTACAGGCTGGTTTGGGTCACCAGCTCACACCCAGTGCTCCCATACTGGCTGGCTACATTGAGGAGATAGGCCTGGCCTACTCCTTCACAATTCTTATTGCATCAGCCCAGCGTTTTAGAGAGTTGTGGTTCACAGCAGCTCAAAACTCAGGGATCAGAAATAGGGCATGTGGTAATTTTCAGTGGGACGACTCCTTCCCAGTGTTAGGCCCTTTGATCAGTTACTTACTACCTGACATAAAGAGATCCTCTCAAGTGCTGACAAACAATCATGCCAACCAAGTCCTATGGCTGCTACTGGGTGAATTTCTCACTAAAAAGCCTCTGTTGGTGTTGATGGGTGGAAGCTATTTATGGACTTTTATGACCAAAGCTGGGTAGTGAGGCAGGCCCCATTCATTGCTCTCCACCTTATTGAGCGAACCCCAAATCTTGGACTTTTGACAGTTATGGGCATTAAATTCCACCCATATATTCATTATGACACAAAAAGCCCATTGGTCCTTGCCATCTTAGAGATACACAATCAGTGCCATTCTCTTGTTCTAGTCCTCTAGTCTGGGTTAGTGTAGAAGAGATTAAATGATGAAGAAGCTTGTGTTGCAGTATCAAGTGTAATGTACAAGTAGGAAAGACACAAAAGACATGACGAGAGGAGGTGAGTATGGCAGAATGAAGAACAGCTGCCATCAAAAAGGAAACAAAGAAAAAAAACAAAATTAAAATCGCAAAATGTTCAGATTACAGAGGAGGAAGTGCTAGATGTCTTGCAACAGGTAAAGGTGGATAAATCCCCAGGACCTGATCAGGTGTACCCTAGAAATCTGTGGGAAGCTAGAGAAGTGATTGCTGGGCTTCTTGCTGAGATGTTTATATCATCTATAGTCACAGGTGAGGTGCCGGAAGACTAGAGGTTGGCAAACGTGGTGCCACTGTTTAAGAAGGGTAGTAAGGACAAGCCAGGGTAATATAGACCAGTGAGCCTGACGTCGGTGGTGGGCAATTTGTTGGAGGGAATCCTGAGGGACAGGATGTACATGTATTTGGAAAGGCAAGGACTGATTAGGAATAGTAATAAGGCCTTATGCGGGGGAAATCATGTCTCGCATACTTGATTGAGTTCTTTAAGGAAGTAACAAAGAGGATTGATGAGGGCAGAGTGATAGATGTGATCTATATGGACTTCAGTAAAGCGTTCGATAAGGTTCCCCATGGGAGATTGATTATCAAGGTTAGATCTCACGGAATACAGGGAGAAGTAGCCATTTGGATACAGAACAGGCTCAAAGGTAAAAGATAGAGGGTGGTAGTGGAAGGTTTTTTTCAGATTGGAGGCCTGTGACCAGTGGTGTGACACAAGGATCAGTGCTGGGCCTCTACTTTTTGTCATTTACACAAATGATTTGGATGCGAGCAGAAGAGATACAGTTCGTAAGTTTGCAGATGACACCAAAATTGGAGGTGTAGTGGACAGCGAAGAGGGTTACCTCAGATTACAACAGAATCTTGATCAGTTGGGCCAATGGGCTAAGAAGTGGCAGATGGAGTTTAATTCAGATAAATGTGAAGTGCTGCATTTTGGGAAAGCAAGCTTAGCAGGACTTATACCCTTAATGGTAAGTTCCTAAGGAGTTTTGCTGAACAAAGAGACCTTGGAGTGCAGGTTCATAGCTCCTTGAAAGTGGAGTTGCAGGTAGATAGAATAGTTAAGAAGGCATTTGGTTTGCTTTCCTTTCTTGGTCAGAGTATTGAGTACAGGAGTTGGGAGGTCATGTTGCAGCTGTACAGGACACTGGTTAGGCCACTGTTGGAATATTGCGTTCAATTCTGGTCTCCTTCCTATCGGAAAGATGTTGTGAAACTTGAAAGGTTTCAGAAACGATTTACAAGGATGTTGCCAGGGTTGGAGGATTTGAGCTACAGGGAGAGGCTGAACAGGCTCGGGTTGTTTTCCCTGGAGCATTGGAGACTGAGTGGTGACCTTATGGAGGTTTACAAAATTATGAGGGGCATGGATAGGGTAAATAGAAAAAGTCTTTTCCCTGGGGTCAGGGAGTCCAGAACTAGAGGGCAACGGGTTGGACCGAAAGGTCTGTTTCCATGCTGTAGATTTCTATGACTCTATGAATCTGCAAAGAAGCAGGAAACAAAATGGGTCCTTAGATTATGGTTGAATTCAAAAAGCTGTAAACTGCGAAATGAAAAAAATGTCCCTTGAGGTTAGGTTGAGGTTCAGTGGAATGCTTTAAAGAGAGAAAAGTATGTCAGCAAGGTGAAGAACCAATAGGTTGCAGATTGAACTACAGAGGAATTTCAATTATCCAAAGGACACAGTTGAGGAGCATTTTGTTCATTTAATTGAATTCTGGATATTTGAATGCTGGATAACATGGTTTAACCAAATATCAGTACCTTGCGACCTTGCCTGATAATCTGATACTCAGATAATCGAATGCCAAATAATCGAGCTTCCTGTAAAGGGTTATGTAAATCAACCACATAATCTGCATTTGATCTCCCTCATGTAACACAGGAGTGAGTACATGGATACACCATTATTTCACCTGAATTGGTTATCTGAGGCCTTGAATGCTGAGAGAAGAAAAAGTGAAAAGTCAGGTGATGTATCTCCTGGGCTTTCAGGAAAAGCTGCCATGATGTGTGATTGGATTGAGAAGTGATACAGGGTATTGTTCAGCAATAGCCACCCATGGCTGAAAAGGGTGGTGATGCAAAGATGTGTTTGGCATGTTGAAGGTGGCAGAGAGTAATCAGTTAAATATACAGGTAGTGGAGTGGAAAGTGAGCATTGGGGGAATCCTATAGTGATAGGGAAAGGTGAAAGCAGAAACGTGGGATATGAGACGAACATGGTTTAGGGCTATATCAACCACACGGTGGTGAGACCTCCAATCAAACATAAAGGAAGACAGACCTAATATGCTCGTATGGATGCATTCTCAGATAATATATGACAGAATCATGGAACTGGAAGAATGGAGTGAAGCTTTAACAGGAGGAAATATATCTGAGGGACCAATGGGAGTCAATGGCCTCATGATTATTCATTGATAGCCTGTCCCCAAGAATGGAAACTGAGTATAAGAGGCAGGAGACTTGGAGATTGGTCACATGAAAGTGAGATAAGAGTGGAAATTGAAAGAAAAGTTGATTACATTTCCCAGTTCAGGACAAAAGCAGGAAATGGCAGTGGCCCAAAGCTATGGAATTCCTTTCTCCAAGTATGTATGGATTGCAACCTCACTTTCCCTTAAAAACTACTTCTACGATGGAGCCTTTCATCATCAGATCAATTTCTCCATGTATGGTTTGGTGTCCTAGATTGTCTTATAAAACCCCTATGAAATTGTACATTTCATTTTCTTAAAGTGGGATAGAAATAAAAGTTATTGTTATTGTGTTGGTTCTGTGAGGAGAGAAACAGCCAACATTCCAGGTCTTTGACTTCTCATCAGAACTGGCAGAAATTAGAAATGTGCTGGATTTCATAAGCGTCAAATGATGAGAAGACCAACCAAAGTCAAAGTCTGTAAAAAGATAGAGGACAGGAGTGATTAAATAACAACAGGTTTTCCTTGTGCAAGGCCAAATAGAATGCTAATGGACCAAACTGCTGGGCCCAGAGGTGTGAATGGCAGGATATGAACAGGTTTTGTCCAAAAAGCAAGGTAAAAAAAATGAGAGAGAAAAAAACAAACTAGTAAAGAAACCCCAAACAAATGGCAGTGGGAGTTGTAGTTAAAATTTGTTCAAATCAGTGTTAAATCAAGAAGGCATCAGGGAACAAAGAATGTTCCATGTAACCCACACATAGGCATGCATGGCTTGACTTCACACAGCTACCCATCTCAACGTAATTTATTTTGAAGAATTGAGTGGAATTGAAGGGGCGATCTTAGAGAGGTTTATAAAATCATGAGAGGGCATGGCCTAAATAGACAAAGTCTGGACTATTTATCCAGAGACCCAGGTAAAGTTCAGCCAGAGAGTATCCTAATGGATTGAAACTGATTTGGCTTTCATTCAAGGAAGAGGCAGAGGACCATCAGACTGTATTGATTGAGCGTGTAATTGTGTAGAGATTGGATAACCATAGTTAAGAAGAGACAGTTAGAGCCAGGAAATTACAAAGTGATAGAGGCCATTTGATAGACCTATTTGGTGTGACTATATCGTTTCCTAGTGACCAGAAATGCTTACATGTATTAGCATATATTTCTGGAAGCACAGAAACTAATTATTGTTACCTGTAGTTTCACACAGCTCAAGAGGAGGTGATGGCATTGTGGTAATATCACTGGGCTAATAATGTTCTGGTAGTATGAGTTTGAATCCCACCATTTGAATTCAATGAAAACTTGAACAAGAACAGCAATCATGTGAGCATTGTATATTGATGTAAAAACTCATACAGGAGAAAATCCCATTCAGCTCATTACTGTCTCTGGGGAAAGGAAATCTGTTGCTCTTGCAGTATTTTGGACCATATGTGACTCCAGACTGACAGCAATGTGGTTGATGCTTAACTGCTTTCTGAAATGGCCTAGAGAGTCACCAGTTCAAGGCTACATTGAGAAGGATAACAAATGCTAGTCTTGCCAAATACGACCACTGGTCTCCCTCCCATAGGAAGGATGTTGTGAAACCTGAAAGGTTTCAAAAAAGATTTACAAATATGTTGCCAGAGGGTTTGACCTATAGGGAGAGGCTGAATAGGTTGGAGCATTGGAGGTTAAGGGGCGATCTTAGAGAGGTTTATAAAATCATGAGACGGCATGGCCTAAATAGACAAAGTCTTATTGCTGGACTATTTATCCAGAGACCCAGGTAAAGTCTTGTCAACTTGGGTTAAAATCTCAACAACGGCAGATGGTGGAATTTGAATTTAATTACAACCTGGAATTAAGAGTTTAATGATGACCATGAGGCCACTGTTGATTGTTGGGAAAAACTCATCTGGTTCACTAATATCCTTCAGGGAAGGAAACTGCCATCTGGTCTGGCCTACATGACACTCCAGACCCACAGCAATGTGGTTGACTCTTAACTGCCCTATAGGTAATTGGGGATGGGCAATAAATGCTGGCCTAGCCAGCAATGCGCCATTCTCAAGAATTAATTTTTAAAAATGTATATTCAGTAATAATATGCATTGAACCTTTACCAACTAATCTAGTTGGTTCAATGCACTCTACAGTACATTTATCAACAAACCACTGAATGAGCATAATCAGACTTTTAAATAAAATAGCACTGTTAATACAGAACAGTCTGTCAATATATTTTGTTACTTTTATTCTAAATAACTCATAGGGAATCTAGATTGCCCTATTTGAATGGAGTACTTCTCAAGAAAATATGTCAAAATAACAGTGAATACGTTTTAATGTTTGCTTACAGTCTGCAGGAAATTTGATTTACATCACAATTAATTCAGAACAGCAGAAAATTTCAAAGCCTTTTTGGGCAGACTGCAAGTTTAGAGCATTTTTTGGGAATTTGACATTATGCGCCAATCATTGTTGAGAGTGTCAAAATGAGCACAGAATATGATAAGTGGATTATTTATGACTGAAGTCAAATTGCTGACAGCAGTATTTCCAAGGTAAATATTATTGAAATAATATTTTTTCAACCATAAAAACCTATGAGTTTTGAATACGTTGCTGGGTAATGAGGATCTTTTGCCATTTTTGTTGTTTAGTTATATTAAAATTGAAATGATTGCAACAAAAAAAATTGATATATGTTTCTATACTTATTGGAATTTCTAATTTTAAAACATCATAAAAATAGTTCTATAGTTTAATGAATGGTAATTGATTAGTTTCCAATTTCATAAATGTCGCCAATTTTCAATGTCGAACAACTACACAAATTTAAATGCATTCTTTAATTAATAATGGAGTTAAAAAACAATAGGGGAACATGTTGGCCTCATGTTTAAATATCTCACACACAAGCAGTAAAATGTTCCATCCACAGCAGGAGGGTGCATTATAAATCAGGTGTTTTGTGAATGGAATGAACTAATTGTTTAGACTGAATGTTTTAACCCTGAAAACATAGCATTAACTGTTAGAAACTTATTGCAGCAATAAAATGTCTAGACAGCAATTAACAGCCTTTTTCTTCAGATGTTTTTTAGAGTGCCATCGGTGTCTGTTCACAGTTCCCTGGAAGGCCAGAAAAGATGGTTCATTTGTTTTCTTCTTGAAGGCGTAATATTGCTTTTCCTGTGCTTCCTGTTGAGTTTTATTGAAATGCATAATGAAATTAAAAGGCATTGTATCTCGTTTACTTTTGCATTTCTTTACTAAGGTCTCCTGAATCATTTCGCTTTTGAAATATGTCTTCCTTTATTGTTACAATCTTATCAATGACTCTAAACCTAACTCTTACCAGGAAGAAAGCTATACTTGATAGGTAATTGCGAATTTATTGATTTAAAGTGACCTGAAATGAAGTTAAAATATCACACAACTCCAGGCTATAGTCGAACAGGTTTATTTGGAAATGAAGGGAAGATTGACATTGCAAACAAAGGTGCATTTTTGTACATGATTTGCATTCAGAGTTCCAGTGAATATCCTTGTAATACAATATCACAATTTCTGCCGTTGTGTTGCATTTTCTATTCCTTCTAAATGTAAAGCCTTTTTAAAAGGCTCCCTTTAGAGATCCATACCATAACACCTTGTATCTGGTTTTAAATAAAAAATTAGCACTATACAATTTGAGAATGACAAGGAAATGGGAGGAAAAGATGAGAGGGGAGGACAGCCTCTCATTGCTAGGGAACTGGTCCGATTCCACCCTCGGGTGACTGTGTGGGGTTTGCGTATTCTCCACATATCTGTCTGGGTTTTCTCTGAGTGCTCCAGTTTTCTCCTGCAGTCCAAAGATGTTCAGGTTAGGTGGATTGGCCATGCTAACTTGACTGACAGTGACCTAGGATATGGGTTAGCCATGGGAAATGCAGGGTTACAGGGATAGGGTAAGGGTGTGTCTGGTGGGATGCTCTTCAGAAGGTTGGTGTGGACCTGATGGGCCAAATATGAAGAAGGGCTTATGCCTGAAATGTCGATTCTCCTGCTCCTCGGATGCTGCCTGGCCTGCTGTGTTTTTCCAGCACGACATTTTTTAACACTGGTCTCCAGCATCTGCAGTCCTCACTTTCTCCTCCCTGATGGGCCAAATAGACTGTTTCCACACTGTAGGGATTCTATGACTGAGCCCTCCAAATTTCAAATTTTTGTTTGAGAAATACCTGGCCTAATTTTCAGCTTGCAAATCAAAAATTAATTAAGTAGAGATTAACAAGCATAAATTTGTCTTATTTGCCTACAATGTCTATTGATACTCCACCAACTGTGTACTTACACTTCCAATATCCAATGTACCTAAACCTTTAGGGGACATTTGATATTGAAACAAAAGAACGTACATTTATGTAACAGCTTTCATGACCATCCAATGTTCCTTAGTGCCTTACAGCCAGTAAAGTCATTCAAAGTATTGTCACTGCAGTAATGTAGAGAAATGTGGCAAACAATGTTTGCCCAAAAAGATCATGTAATTGTGATGAGATCATTAATGACAGGATTGTTAGTGATGTTGTTTGAAGTTAAGTATTGACTAAGATGGAAAGGGGTACTCACTTTTTTTCAAACAATTGTCTGGGAGATCTTTCAGTTATAATTTAAGATGAAATTTCTATCACCATCACAACATGAATATAAATACACTACATAATAGAGGTATTTGCATTCCAATAATTTTTGGAATATATATTTTTGCTGCATTTAAACTAATACAAAGGAACATGATTGTTAACTTTTGTTGGATGTTTTCCTGGAATTTTCATTACATGGAATATTCCATGCAATTCTTGTCTCCCTGCCTTCAGAAGGATGTTGTGAAACTTGAAACAGTTCAGAACAGATTTACAAGGATGTTGCCAGGGTTGGAGGGTTTGAGCAAAAGGGAGAGGCTGAATAGACTGGGGCTATTTTCCCTGGAGCGTCAGAGGCTGAGGGGTGACCTTATGGAGGCTCATAAAATCATGAGGGGCATGGATAGGGTAAATAAATAAGTTCTTTTCACCGGGGTGGGAGAAACCAAAGCTAAAGGGCATAGGTTTAAGGTGAGAGGGCAAAGGTTTAAAAGGGACCTGAGAGACCTGTTTTTGTGCAGAGGATGGTGCGTGTATAGAATGAGCTGCCAGAAGAAGTGGTATGGGCTGCTACAATTATGACGTTTAAAAGGCATTTGAATGAGTTTATGAATAGGAAGGGTTTAGGCGGATATGGATCAAGTACTGGCAAATGGGACTAGGTTCATTTAGGATATCTGGTAAGCATGGATGGGTTGGACCAAAGAGTCTGTTTCTGTACTGTACCTCTCTATGACTTTATGAGTGTCTGATCTTTTGCCTTCAAATGCCTTGTTCAATTAGGTAGCCTTTTGTCCAACCACGTGTATTTTTAACCAATAAATGAAAGCTTTCAAAGAGTATGAAAATAATGCAAATTGCAAGATAAATAAATGGGCACAGTGGTTAGCCCTGCTGCCTCACAGTGTCAGGTACCCAGGTTTGATTTGAGTCTTGAGTGACAGTGTGGAGCATGCGTATTCTCCCTGTGTCTGTGTGGCTTTCCTCCAGGTATTCCTGTTTCCTTCCAGAGTGCAGGGATGTGCAGGCTACGTGGAATAGCCATAATAAACGAAGGGTTAAGAAGATAGGGTTGCTGGGGGTGGGGGTGGGTGGGATTTGACGCAGCATTGATGAGCCTACTGGCCTCTATCTGCACTGTTGGGCAACTGTGATCCTATTATTTGAATTTTTAATCCCTTTATTTCTCCAAAAAAGCACATAGCAATATCCAAGAAACTTGGGAATAATCATATGGAACTTAGATCAACAAAGGCCAAAACATATGTTACATAATAGACAGTTCCTCGCTGTAAGTGGGACAGAATTCTACCCCGTGTTTGAATACTGAATGAGCTACTAGATTCTGCATCAGCATTGTTGAAGTGAATATCAGACTTTCTCCACAATTTTACTTACAAAATGCCTGGATCATTCAGAGAGGATGGGACATGAGTTTTGGCCTTTCACTCTTGTAATGCTATGAAACTCTTCCTCAAGTTTTATACTGGTGCTAGTAACAAGGAGGAAATGAGGACTGCAGATGCTGGAGATCAGAGCTGAAAATGTGTTGCTGGAAAAGCGCAGCAGGTCAAGCAGCATTAAAGGAGCAGGAGAATCGACATTTCGGGCATGAGCCCTTCTTCAGGAATGAGGAAGGTGTGCCAAGCAGGCTAAGATAAAAGGTAGAGATGAGGGACTTGGGGGAGGGGTGTTGGAAATGCGATAGGTGGAAGGAGGTTAAGGTGAGGGTGATAGGCCGGAGTGGGGGTTGGGGCGGAGAGGTCAGGAAGAAGATTGCAGTTTAGGAAGGTGGTGCTGAGT